>NW_019104456.1:0-55120 GCF_001856785.1 Myzus persicae
TGCACTTGAAGACCATTTTTTGAATCATTGACTCTTTTTGTACCACTTTTAGGATGATCATAATATCGCACTACCAGTACAATAAGGCCACATTTCAAAAACAGCAATTGTTCAGGAAATCAAATTCAATGTTCATAGTTAAATGATAATTATTCTGTTGGCATATATCAAATATTCAGTACTGTATTTGATAGAAAATATTGTTGTGTTCAAGAAAGTAGGATTCATATTTTAACAAATAATAAATGTTATTCTAGTTATTTAATTTTAAAAACCAAAAGTAAACATTTTTGTTATTGTGGCCTTATTGCACTACTTTTTTTTACATTTGATATATCTTTGGCCATAAATAGCATTAATAATAGTTTTTAAATTCATAATAATAATATTATAACCATCTGAAAGTTAAAACAATCAAATGTTTTTTTTTTTTAATATCATGTTTTTACTTGTTTATGGAGCATTATAACTACTTTGCTATACAAAAAGTGAAAAAAAATCAAATACCATATTCTTTATTTATATTCTATTAGTATTAGTAAAAAATGTATTGTATCACAAGTTAAAACTTCTCATGAGTCTTTCTTTAGTTTGAATAATAATATCATAATAATCAACAAGCAAAACTTAAATTATCAAACTTAATTAGGTACAGTATTTTCAGTTTATAATAAAACATAATGTAGTAATAAAGTAATAAAATAATAATAATAATAATATAATAATCAACAAGAAAAACTTAAATTATCAAACTTAATTACAGTCTTTTCAGTTAATAATAAAACATAATCTAGTAATAAAATAATAATTATAATATTATAATAATTAACAAGAAAACTTAAAATTAAATTAATAAAATCAGAAAAATGATATTTTGTATCACAAGTTAAGACTTCTCTTTAGTCTCTTAGTGGTTAAAAATAAAAATGAATACCCAATTTTATTCATCATCCGAATCTGCTGTTAGGTTTGTACTTAGGTTCCTATAAAACTCTTGGTAAATGTTTGGAATGACATTTGCTTCACAAAGACTTAATAAATCTTTTTTTTTTTGCATTGTTACCCCAGGTGGTCTTGAATACGCCAAGTTTAAGGATAGATCTGTTGGATTTACTGTTGGCCTTCGTCCTCGTAATTTTTGTTTTCTAACATCAATAACTTTAAGAGTATTTTCAGACAGTTCTTCTTTATAAAATATTTTAAATGGTGACTCTTTTCGGACTTCTATAATTTTGATTTTTCCCCACAATACCTTTTTGTTATCTGTATTAACATTAAAATTACTGCCAATTTCTCCACTTAATTTTTTAAAATCTATCATATCATCTGTTGTCATTTGATTTACAAAATATGCTTCTGACTTTCTAGCCATACTGATAACTGGAATCCACTGATCAGGGACATAAATTGGTCCACTTTTAAGAACCTTCTTTTTTTGTTTTTCAATGCATGCATGCATTGCATCGCCTTCATTCTGTGAGTGGCCACAGACTAAAAATTTATGGGTAATTGAAGGGATTTCTAACTTCATGGTAGCAAGCATGTATAGACATACAATATATTTGTTCTTATTTTGGCCGGTACAGTTATCCGAGTAGAATATAATTGGTAGATCAGTAATGGAGTTTAAATTATTTAAATACTTCCATAGACATGATGCAATTTCATTGGCACCCCTCTTGGCTTTATCATCACTCCACACATAACAAAATCCATGTCTTGATGAAGTTTCGTACACAGTAAAATTATATACTCCTAACTTTCGTTTGTAGTAAAACATATTTACTTCCCCACAGGGCGTTTGCAAAACTGCTTGAAGATCATAACAACATACAAGTACCATACCTTCTCTTCCTTTTGCAACATCTTTTGCTTTTTCTTCACGGCTTTGAATCTTTGCTTCCACATGAGCATCATATTTTACACGTTGTACATTTTTTTCTTCTTCACTGATATTTTTCCATGACTCACACATAGTGCAATGATCTTTTTTAGGTATAAAAAAACTTATATTTCGTTTATTATTAAATAAATCATAATAGACATGTTTATGAACGTATTCTTTTTCATTTTGTTCTTGGTGTATCACATAAAGTCTATACATATCTGCAATTGTCAAACCACCATCAATAAATTCTCTTTGTGTCTGTGCTCTTAAATAATGAGACTCAATCCTACTAAATGAGTCTATATGGTCTAACACTCCTTTTTTTAGCTCTTCTGAAATTTTTTGATGGTTCTTATGTTTTCCTTGCTGCAGTGGTTTCAATACTCCTTCAGAATCTAAGTTATTGAAACAGTTTCTTATCATTTTGTCACTAACAACAAGAGTTGCTTTGAACATCTTTTTGCATACTCTTACTTTACCAATTTCTTCAGCTTCTAGGTAGTAAGCCATGTTGTTAAGTTTCCTGTTGGAATTTAACATTTTTTTAACATTTTTAGGTTGAACTTGTACCGCATGACGTACAACAAATTCACGCTGCCTATTTTTATCACCCATCTCCCAAAACTTAGTTCTAATTTTTTCTCTTATTTCTAAGCTTATGTTAGAGCTACAGCTGTATCGACAATTTACACATGGAGCTTTTAATACTTTTGACTTAACAATTGATCCTGATTCACTGACATACTCTTCACCTTTATTTTTTGCTAACTTTTTTATATTTCTTTTCCAATTATCTGGGTTTCTTGTACGTTTTTTTGTAAGAATGACTTGAGGATCTTCATTCAGATTTTCATTTTCTGTTTGATCTAATTGAGTACAATTGTTTTTTTCCACAATGCAATTTTCACTTTCAATTGGTTCTACTTGGTATAATTCAGCAGACTTAAGTGTGATTAAATCTATTGATTCTGTTTCAATATTCACAATATTTTGATCTTGATTTATTTGTTTAGGTTCATAATTATATAAATATATTGGATCATCATCAATAAGTTCAAATAAATTAATATTTTTTAGTGTTTCTTGAAATGTTGAAACAGTACCATCAATGTCAGCAGGTACACCATGAGAAATATTATTGTCCTACATAAATTTTAATTGATAAGGAATAATAATATTACAGTATTACTAAATAATATTGTTTAAAATACTTACTTCAAATTCCAAGAGCAATTTATCAATTTCTTCAATGCTAGGGATTGGCGTTTCATCAATACTGTAACTCAATGTAGTTGCCTAATAAAAAAAAAATGAATTAAAACTTATCTGAATAATTATTATATAGTATTTGTATTCAATTAATATAAAATATAGATTTTTAGATTATATCTTATGACAGTACATTGTACCTACTTATCGTTTACTAACATTATACATTAATAATACTAAAAAGTACCCATGATTTACTTTGATTAATATCATAATAAATAAATAATAATAATATTACAATTATTGGTATACTAGGTATTTTATATAATATCTTAGTAAGTATAATATTTTAATTTTACAATTTTAACAATAGTAGATAGGCTGGTACTTACAACAGTTTCTTTGGTGGCTTTTGGATATTGTGATTTGGCCATTTGCACAAGCTTCTGTACTCTACTTCGTGCAGTCATGTTTATTTTGTTTATATTATTAACAACTGTATTAAAATATAAAAAATAGAGAAATGCATAACAACACAAACAGTTAAGCGACTTCAACTAAATTTAACTGATTATATTAATGATTATTACAATAATTAATAAGACAAATGACAATATCAACTGTGTGAATGTGTGATTTTAAAAATATCTTATCAGTATAATATGGCGCAATTGCACCAATAATATTTATTAGTTCTAAGACAATAACGCCACATATGTATATACGGCGTTATTGCTCCGATTATTTTTATACATTTTGAATGAAATATAATTAATTACATTTACGGCTATATTGCACTAAGCCACGTTACATACGTCCTCAGTACAATAAGTTTCTTTCCATAACTATACATTGTAATCAAACAGCAAGTAGATGGCGCCACTATCAAAAAAATCAGAAAAAAAACGAATTCGGGGATATATATATCTCAAAAATCAATTTTTCTGACTTGTGGCCTTATTGTACTGGTAGTGCGATATGTGACAGTATAAACTTCAGTTTTTCAAATAGGAACCAACCTTTTTTATTTTTAATTATCAAACATATTTTTTTTGAGGTTTTTTATGTAGGTATCTAAATCAAAATTCAAGCTAGTAGTTTTTGAGTTATGTAACTTTGTGTTTTAAAGATAATATGTCTATGGTAATACCGTAATGGATTTAGTAAATAGGGGGCTTAGACGATTTGAAAAATTAGCAATTACTATTGATTTATCAATAAAAATAATTTGTAAAAAAGATACAAGTATAATAAATACTACATCTAACATCACATAGTTTTTATTTTTATAAAACAATTTTTAAGGATTATTATGATCAGAATAAACATTTTAATAACTCAGAAACTACTCATTAGAATTTTGATTTAGATACATCAACATTTGTCAAAAAAAACCATTCACATATCAGACATTTTAAAATATGGTCTTAAGGTCAACTTAAAAATTCTAAAAATAAGTATTTGAAAAAATTTACTATTAAAGAAAAAAATAGAAGTGAGCATAGTTAAAAACCTTTGTATATGAATAATATTTTTTTAAATGATTAACTCAAAGAGATTATATTTTTGCTTTGTCACGGCTATAATTTAGCTTATAGTCGATTGCTTAAATGCTATTGTTATATAATTGTTAACCCGTCATTGCTCGCGTGTATTATTTGGACACCGTTACTCCCGCGTAGAGCGATTCGCTCAACTAGTATATTTTACCATAAATGTGATATTTTATGAACAAATAATCGATAAATCACAAAATAAACCAATTTTGAATATTCTTTATTATTATATTGAAAAAAAAAATGAAAATAACTATACTGACTTGTGTGCTATGAAATGTAATTTTATAAACTGTTTAAAATGTATGCATGAATTATTTGTACGAACTTACACAAACTAATCATCTAAATCTTCGTTGTTTCCATTGCACAAACTGCATAGGGCTAATGTGTGTTTTTTACATAATGGCACAGAGCACCTTGCACATTTTACCTAGGTATACAATATAAAATATTTTATAATTATTTGAGCTTAGTAGTGTTTCTACTTACCACGGTATAGCGATTTTTCCTGGCAGGACAGTAAGTACATTTAACTCTTTCTATAGGTGTTGGGTCCTCTTGAGGTGGTATGGAGATTTGACCGGTGAAACGATTTATTTGTTTTCGAAGATCAAAAGACAAATTTTTAGAATTCAGTCGTTGTACCATAAATGGTTTAGATAGATCTTGCCCAAGAGATTTTAAAAATTGACGTCTACTTATAGTAGTACCAGTGTTGGCTTTATAAATTATTTGACTATTTATACCAGCTATATTCATAAGGGCAAAAAATATGGTAAGAGGCCATCTACAACTAATTCTAGAAATATTCGGCTTTTAGCTCGTCAACAAAGTCGACTCCTCCTTTTGTAAGATTATAAAATGTCATTACTTCAGGCTTACGTTGTTCTCCGCTCTCTACATCAATATCTCCTTGCTTGTGCATTGTTGACAACCTCAGTACATTTTTATTTTTATTTGGTACGTATGATACCAATAAACATTCCTTACTATATCCAAATTTACTACTATTCACTTCTCGTTTCTTTGAGTCCAAAAAAAGAGGAGGTATTTCTCTTATTTTTTCTAATTGTTCCAACCATACTAATTTTATGATTGTCTAACAGGTCAACGGCCAATGGAACAGATGTAAACCAATTATCAATTGTCAAGATCCTACCAGTTTTAGAAATTGGAGAAATCATCCTCTTGACAATACTTGATGCACTATTATCTTGATTATAAGGACCATTATTAGGTTGTTTCCCTACGTTAACCTCCATATTGGCAGTGACCATTGCACTCAAATCATCGGTGCAGGCGGCGTTTGCGTCCCGTAAGGAGGCATTAGCTGTCGGGACCAGGGTAAGGTTTTACCCTGGTTTTGGCATCTTTGACTTTGGCCACTTCAAGGCCGACGGCGTTAAGCCAGCGTACCAGGAAATTTTTTTTTTCTAAATGCATAAATAGTTTCCTTTGTGTAATATTCATGTCGTTGGTAGTTGTGGTATAGAACCTGTTGCCGAAGTGCCTGTATGTACAAGTGTATAATCCGGCCGTGCACATGCTCCGCCGGGCGTTGTTCACCACCTTGGTCTTCACGTGGTTGATGCTGGGCGGGCTCTCGTCGGGCCTTAGTGACATGTCTCAGATCAGGGATCTTGAGAAGGTCGGCATACAGTTTCTCTGCTGTATGCAGGACTTCCTCGAAGACGCCGTCCTAGGGCCCGACACCCACGTGGAGGCTGTTGTGAGTGGGCAAAGAGCATCGGACGTGCTCGGCCTGGTAGGCGATTACGGGACCAGGTTGGTCGATTTTTGTCTGACGTCCGGCCTGTTGGTCAGATCCTCCAAGAACTGGCCATTGTATGTACGACATCGAATGGACTCGGCATTGAATAGGATGCGTGTTGCAGTCCTTTCCTGTGATAGCACGCACTTTAATCGCGATGTAAGTATTTTTTCCTAGCACATTAATGTTTTCAGTATTTTTGAATTGTTCATTATGTTTGATAATCTTACTTTTAGCTCCTTGCCGAAGTATACGACTTGGAAATATTGCTGCGGTACTTCGCGTTTGGAGAGGCCGTATGTTTTTTTGTTTGTTTATTCTTGTTTTCAAATTTTCATTGCTGTGTTTATTATGCAGGCAGTACAAGAATGGTTGGGTATAGTCTCCCGCATTGCCAGTTTCGATTCGGGAATGGGTAGCTCCGTCACCGCGGGGCTCGCGTTCAAGCTTAAACGCTTGACAAGCGAGTACGGCACCAATTTCCACGGCTCGATTAGCCGGCTGTCAGTTGCGGGGACTGTGCCGTCAATAGATGTGTACACGGCATTTGTAGATTGCCACTCCTACAAACTGGCTGTATTGAATTGTCTGTTAAAACGACGAGGTCAAAGCTATGTTAAAACTACTAATCGCTGACGAAGTGGAAGTCATCCCGTAGAGTTTCGTCATCAAACGATCACATCGTTCCATGTATGATAACTGTCATGAATGTATTTCTGTTATAAATGTAATATTAATTTGGATTTTTTTAGGTGTGATTGGACATTCGTGGGCGATTTCGAAGCCAGAAATCCTAGGTCATTCAATTTCGGGCGGAAATTTCCGAGGCCGACGTTTTTCATTCTTTGGAGAGGTCCGACTTTGATTGACCATAGTTTTTGTAACCGTTGGTTCGGTCGTGGATTAGGCTTCTTGGGGAAACCACTTAAAAAAAACGCATCATTTCACTTTACCTCAGGGTGATGCGGAAATTTGTGTATTAGTGTACCATAATGTGTAGCCATCAACATTTCGATTTTGTCATGTATTTGATTTTGATTGTAGCTGGGAGAGACCTCCAAGGATTTCTACGCTCGCCTTAAAGTTTATTGGAGCAAGAAGAAGATCCCGGCGACTTTCAACTTCGATAAGCTGGTACATTATCCTGTCGGTTCGGGACTGCCTGAGAGGATGTAGCCCGATATTGTGTACAGGGCCACGCCCGTGTACACTCACGAGGTTAGGAGGTCGCTCAGCGTGGCAGTGGCCACTGCTGCAGCTGTCAGAAAGGCGAGGACAATGGTGGACGTAAGTGCCGGCGTCCCCAAGTCCGGATATTGTTTGTAAACTCACTAACCAGCACTTAAATAGGTGAGTTTGATATTTTTTTTCTTTTTTTTTATAATATAGACGTTTTGTTTTTGTAGATCCATCTGAGCAGGCAACCCCGTCTGTCTCCCCGCCCCTTGCTTCTTCTTTGCCCGTGTCTCCCACAATGCCCAGTAACTTCGCCTCCCCTACTGGACGAGCAAGACACAGACTTGGGAGCTGTTTCATTTTGGTCTAGGGTGACGGCTGCGTGCAACTTTGCCCTCCCCTCGCGCCGTGCCCCCAAACCCGGAAAGCCTCCGGTACATTGGTACCATATAAACTCGTGATGTGGAAGCTGGGAGGCCCCCCCGCGTCAGTGACAATGGAACGCCAGCCGCTGGATGACGGCATTGACACCCTGTTCCCGACATACCAGAACTGCGCAGGATCGCTACTGCATGCAGATTTCCCCGTCCCGTTCACAGCGATGGAGCTCGAGGCAGCAATGTACAGGATAAGGAGCAAAAACAAAGCCCCTGGCTCAGATGACATTACGTCCAAAATCCTTTCGGCAGTACATAAAGCCGACCCGCCCATCCTGCTTGGGCTCTTCAACAAATGTCTTCGGGGTGGAACTTTCCCGTTGGAGTGGAAGGTTAGGTTAGTTTTATTACTATTTATTAATAATACAATTTAATAGTAGATGATTTTCTTTCCTGTTTAGTCCATACCCATTGTGTATTGTCTCATGGAGACTAAATCCAAAAATGCTTACAACAGTGTTTTTAATTTTTTTAAATTAAACATTCTGACATACTTAAATCCGACCATATTTATAACAGACTATGAGATGGCACTTAGCGATATTCTATCATTTTATTTCCCCAATGCACGTACTGTAGGTTGTTGGTTCCGCCATAACCAAGTAAGTTTACTATTATAATTATTAATTACCTATTAAAAATAATTAAAAACTATTTTCATTTTTTATTATATACCTATAACCTCATTTCTTTAAAGGCTGTTTGGAAAAATGTGAAGAAAAAAGGATTTTTGCATTTAACAATAAATAAATAATTAAATATGCTTCGAAAACTTTGAAAATGCTGTTGGCTCTGCCACTTTTGCCATCAGGTGATATTCTGAGAGGATTTGATACAGTGAGGTTATACGCGATAAACCACAATATTCCAATGATTGGTCTATTTGATTACTATCAAAAGTAAGAAATTTTTTTTAAATTTTGTATTATTTCTAAAAGTTTGAGCTTTCTTTTATTACATATATTGGTCTTTATTATTTTTTTTTTTAACATAAATTTGTTTTTTACTGGCTACTCATTTTTAGCTGATTTTTTCTGTTTTGTTGATTACCATAGAAACGAATAAAATGTAAAAATTACCTAATTCCCACTAGGTATACAGTGTGTTTCACTCAAATGGTAACACGAAATATTTCCGTTCGGTGACCTTGGATTGAATTGGGGTTTTTTAGAGGAGCTATGGAATACTAAAATACACATTTTGTGATCATTTTCGAATTTTTAATTCTTTTATTGTGCGCATTCGCAATAAAACTTACATTTTTTTAAATGGAAATACCTATTTTCAACATCATATTTCGATAGAACTATTTTTTTTAAGCAACTTTGATACACAAACTTTTTTCTTATCTCAAAAATTGACTGAACTAAAGCAATCCTAAGTTTAAACAAAAAAAATTGTGGCTAAATTTTCAATGTTCTGTATTTTGTCATTTTATTATTATTTTTGGTTGGAAGCAAGATAAATGAAGGGCAGGCATTTATAGGTTATTTAAATAAAGTTAAATATTTTATTTTTATAATTAAATATAAATTGAATTAATTATTTCAAAATAATTCTAATTGTATTGTGAATCAGATAGCACAAATAATTGTATTTATAACGTCTTTATCGGCTTTCTAGTGGATAACAATATGTAGTTCACTACTACCTACCATCGTTTATCTTATTAAATGGGTACCTACTACCTACCTATTTTTGATTATTAAGTTATTTCACTGAAAGTTATAAATTCATAATTAAAATTTGATTATTCAAACCAAGAATACGTTCGTATTGGATACATTTGCATTGAATTCTGGTTTTTTATTGTTTTATTTTAATATTTCCGCATATTTATAATTCACAAATGGCTAGTTATAGTGAGAAATTGGATATGATATTAATTTTTAATGAGTGCCATCGAAATTCTCGCCAAGCTGCACAATTATACGCCGAAAGATATCCCAATAGATATCAACCGGCGCATAATTATTTTTTAAGGCTCGAAAATCAAATCCGAACTTATGGTTCATTTGGAAGTAGAGGTAATCGTCGTCAAATACCACAAGTACAGGCTGAAGTTAACGAAGAAACTGAAACACAAGTATTGGCGTATGTTCAAATTAACCCACGATCATCCATACGTAATATTGGAAATGAAGTTGGAAAGGTACATTCAATTTAAAAAAAATTTAAACTTCGTCCCTATAAACCGGATTTAGTTCACCATCTTCGAGCGGGAGATAATGAACGTAGATTATTATTTATTGCATGGGTACTGGCAAAAATTGAAGATAATCCTTAATTTTTAAAGTATGTTCTTTGGACCGATGAGAGTAAATTTACCAATAATGGCGTGATAAATAAACAAAATAACCGTTTTTGGGCAAGTAATAATCCACATTGGGCAATTGAAACTAATTTCCAAACAGTGTGGGGAACCAATGTGTGGTGTGGAATATTAGGAGATTCCATAGTAGGGCCCTACTTTTATGACGGAACCTTAAATGGAAGAAGATATTTAGATTTTCTCTCTAACCATTTACCACCAATGTTGGAAAATGTTCCTTTAAATGTTCGGGAAAACTTGTTTTTTCAACAAGATGGTGCTCCGGCACATAATGCTATTGTTGTTATTACAATACCTTGACGAAAAGTTTGGAAATAATTGGATGGGAACAAATGGACAGATAGCTTGGCCAGTGCATTCACCGGATTTGACACCACTTGATTTTTTTCTTTGGGGTCATTTGAAAACTGTAGTTTATGCTGACCCACCAATTAACCTTCGGCATTTAAAACAAAATATCACCGAAGCATGCACAAGATTGACCAAGGAACAAATAACGGCAGCTTCTCAAGATGAAGCCAAGCGCCGCTTACAATCATGTTTACTTAACAACGGGGAAAACTTTGAACAATTTATAAGGTGATTTGTATTATTTGTAATAATATGTTTCAAAATAAGTAATTAAATTTAAACCTAATTATAAAAGTAAAATGTTTAACTTTAAAAAAAAAAAACTTTATTTAAATAACCTATAAACCTTCCATTTATCTTGCTTCCAACCAAAAATAATAATAAAATGTCAAAATACAGAACATTGAAAATTTAGCAACAATTTTTTTTGTTTAAACTTAGGATTGCTGTAGTTCAGTCAATTTTTGAGATAGGAAAAAAGTTTGTATATCAAAGTTGCTTAAAAAAAATAGTTCTATCGAAATATGGTGTTGAAAATAGGTATTTCTATTTAAAAAAATGTAAGTTTTATTGCGAATGCGCACAATAAAAGAATTAAAAATTCGAAAATGATCACAAAATGTGTATTTTAGTATTCCATAGCTCCTCTAAAAAACCCCAATTCAATCCAAGGTCACCGAACGGAAAACACAATTAATGGTTACATATTAATACATATTTTTGATTCATACATTTTCTTTGGAGTTGTCAATATTAAGTAGGGTGCTATGTTTCTTTGAAAAAAAATCATTTACTAATTATGTAAAACAAAAACTATAACCTAAGGACATTTCAAAAATCTTACAGCAAGTTTTTTTGTATTATTATTATTATTTATCTATTATAACTTTATTTTTAGCTTTTGGCTTAGGCGAATACCAATAATTTAACCAATATTTGCGTAGAAAGTTTTCATAATAGTTTGAGGATAAAATTCAATGTGGTTCACCCGAATTTGTGGATATTTTTAGGTAAGCATATTTTTTATGATTCATAAATTATTATAGAATATTGATATTAGGTTAATTTTTGAAATTCGTTTTAGATCACCTCAGTCACCTCAGTAAAAATTTCCATATAACCATCTCTCAGCTTTCTAATAACTTGAGCTCTACGAGGAAACAGAAACCAAATGTCCTAACGAATTTGAAGAGAATTCAAAATTCTGTTCATGAATATTCCTTGGGGCTGATAACCATGTGACGATTTCTCTGCCGTACTGCACATGTTACTTCAGCCTATGAACAACGGCAGAGGAATTGGGCGCTGCATGTGGAAGCAGAAAGATCACCACCCCTAGAAGCAGCAGTTCGACCACCGGTACCAGAAGCAGTAGTAGCAAAACGACCACTACCAGAAATACCATCACTAAAAGTAAGGCCAACAGCAGAAGCAAGACCAGCATCATCACGAGTTCATCCTTATTACCATCAAGGTAATAATAATATGTATCCAAATATTACTTAAAAATAACTTATTTTATTATTAACAGTGGACGTTTTGAACAAGAGTACCTTATTGAAAAAAAGTTTTTTTTTTGTCTTAGAATTATTAGGTACTAAGTTCAAATAGTTTCATTATTATTTTATATACCTGAATTTACCTAAAAATGTAGTTAACAACCATTCAATTTATAGGAAATCGCAGACAAAGGTCAAATGCAGCTGAAGCCTGGACCTGGTTCTATTCCGAAGAACTAAATAGTAATACATTATTTATTTTAAATAAATACAATTGTAAGACCTGTCATCTAATAAAATTCAATCATTCACTATAATACTTTACACCAGCGATTCTCAGGTTAGTTCTCAGGTTATTTCTCGCAAACAAAATAAATCTCTTATATGAAATAAAGTATATGAATTTGATACTATTATATCAAATATTATATTATTATTTATATATTAAAAACTGTTACGCTGTTTTAATTTAGTTTACTGTTGTGTAACATACGTTTTGCTGCTGTAAGTTTGCTTTTTTTTTGTAAATGGAGTTTACTTCATATGAAAAAAAATTAATAAATTAATTAATGGCCTACACTTTCAACAACTAGTAATACATACATCACATTTTTAGGAGTGGTGGTAGATGAGACTCAGGAGCTGGGTGAGACTCAGGGGCTGGGCGAGACTCAGCATGGAAATGAAGAAAGTAAGATAAATTAAATTAAGTTGTACGTATGGAATTTTTTTTTTAAATATTTTTTTTTTAGTCCTTGAAGTTTGCGTCATTTGCTATCAAGAAATAAGTAACGTGACAACTATTCCTTGCCAGGTGGCTATTCCTTGCATACTGTGGTGGATGGATGAAGGGAATACAGGTTGCCCGTTATGTAGAGCCCACATAAATCGTCTACAAAAGTATTAAAATTTAACTATTTATTACTTATAATAATGTTTTTTTAATTAGTTTATGTTTTTTGAAAAGTTAAACTCAAGAAAAATATTGAATGATCAGTTAATCCAAAAACAATTTGTTATACATTAAATATATTAAATGTGTGTACATTTCAATGACAGTTCAATAAATAACAATTAACAACACAGTACAATATTAGCGTTATATTATTATTATCTTTTTTAATTATTCACAAAAATTAAAATAATTATACTTAATTTATTTTTATGTTTTTACACAAGCCTTGATTAGTAGTTTCAACCTAATTATAATAAAAGAGTTAGGTAATTTGTTAATATTATGTAATACGTTTCTGTTTCTTATTTTGATACTTATATTAAGGAGTTATTTTCAATAACTAATAACTATTATCTACGTTTCAATTAGAATTTAAGTGGTATTTAAATACTCATTTTACATATTTTTCTAATTTATAATAATACTAGTCTTGGCCTTCGTCGTATACAAGATCTATAAAAAAAATATAAATTATATAAGTAATATAATTGAATATAATTAAAATTATATATTTTACCTTTAAAGTAGTTGTTGCAGGTATTTTGCAGTTATTTTTTATAGGTATGTGGATATTTCTTCGCAATTATTTCACCGCCAACATTTCACCACAATTATACTCACCGCGCATATAATTTATCGGTATCATCCCATTTCGCCGAATCCTACTTTACCGACAAAAAAAAACAGTTGTATACGGATTAATATAAAATCCCATTTGGCCGAATGCTATTTTTTCGAATCCCATTTTGCCGAAAAATTTAAAATAAAATTGTATTTGTTAGGTCATAAAGACTAAAAAATTAATACAAGGTTCCTAATATATTGTGACAAAAAGTGGTTAAATAAGTTTTTAATATTTCTAACTCTAAAATTCAAAAATTCACTTTTTTCTGTTGCTTTTCGCTATAATTGATGTATTATTAAAGTGGGAAGAAAGCTATTTCAGGTGACATCGTCGCGGAAACATCGTTCCGTAATCTTATCGCTGATAAAGTGACAATAGTAATAAAAACTTACATCTACAAATGTAAAATGTTACACATATAATGATGATGAGTTTACTCACAGTCACTCTCTTTATAATCTGCAGTCACATTTGCCACTCGTACTAGTTATTTAAGTGTTGTATTTTAAAAGTGTATTTTAATATGTCTTGGTATACAATTAATTCAAACCGCGGCAAACCGCTATTAGTTGTAGATAATTATATACATAGGATTGACCGAAATAATGGAAATAATGAATATTATAAGTGTATTGATAACTGTGGAGGACGAGCAATATTAAGATCGCAAACGACTGCAATAATATCCAAAATTCATCATCACCCGACGCATGGAGCTGAATTGGCACGACGTGGATTTCGAGAAACTCTAAAGGTAAAATAAATCTTCAGTTTGTTTATATATTATATTATAGTTTGTATATATTATAAGTATACGTATATACTATATATATTGCGTTAATATATAAATAATACAGTGTGATTGATTAAGCGTAAAACACTCATTATTTCAAAAAGTATTCGTGTTTTTGAAAACAATTTTTTACATAGTTTTAAGTCGTTAAAAATAATACGTTTTTATTAAAAAATTATATTTTTAAATATTTTTTATCCACTATATTTTTTTTAGTTTTTTAGTTTTTTGAATGACAACATAGAGTTTTAATTTCATATTCCAAAGCAGAATAATTTTCTGAGTATTTTGATACATAAAAATCGAATTTTGGGCGAGTAGTTTATGAGTTATACGTATTTATAGTTTAGACAAGCGGAGTGGAGTGGTACGGGGTACCCCGCAAAATTTTAAATACGTAAACTCATGAACTACTGGTCCTAAATTTGATTTGTATGTGAATAACGATTTTTTTTTTTTACTACGATAACTTATAACAAACCTTGCATTAAAAATTAACTTAATTAAATTAAATTTTAAAGATTTTTAATATAATAAATTATATGCCCCGGGCGCCAAATTTTTAAATAGTATAATATTAAATATTATAAAATATTATTATATTTTTTATATATATATTATAATAATAAATCATATATCAAGCGTGTATATAGTATACATATATAATTAGTATGTAGATCACATAAAAAACGAATTATTATATATTTAGGAAAAAGTGGTTTCAAATCCAACAAAATCTGTGCCTCAGAATTTCCACGAAGTGAGACGATCCCTTGTTTCTTCAGGAATAAAAGGTTGCACTATATCAGAAGTAGAAGATGCTGTTCCTGTATATACTAGTGTCAGATCTTCAGCATACAGAAAGCGAATGAAATTGGTACCAAAATTACCTACAAAGTTATCGGAACTTATTCTTGAGAACGAATGGAGATCAACTAACGACAGAAAGGATTTTTTATTAGGTAATTATTTTTTCATGACAACTTGAGAAGTAGGTACTGCTCAATCAGTTAATAATACAAACCATTAATAACTAAATGTATATAGGATGTGATGGTCTTGACGACAAAATTGTTGTATTTGAGACGGAAGGATTCTTAAGAAGACTATGCAGTAGTGAAATTATTTTTATGGATGGGACATTTAAATCAGCACCTCAGTTATTTACCCAAATTTATACTTTGCACAGCAATGTTGTAGGAATAATGATACCATTGGTAATTATAATTATAAAAATAAACTAATAGGAGTTTTTAGTACATAATTATTAATTATAGAAAATTGACTTTAAAGGCTTATGCATTGCTACCCAACAAAAGCACAGAAACGTATTCCAAAATGTTTAAAATAATAAAAGAAGCTGCTCTAAGGAATGGTTTAATATTTAACCCCAATACATTTCAAATAGACTTTGAAATTGGTATGATTGTTTCAATTAGAGAAACTTTTGGATATACAACATCTATAAAAGGATGTTTATTCCACTTGGGTCAATCAATTTGGCGGAAAGTTCAAAATTTAGGGCTTGTTCGTGATTATAATCAAAATGACGATATAAAAAAAACTGTACGCCGTATGTGTAGCCTAGCTCTAATACCAATAGACCAAATCGATGATTGTTGGACAGAAATTCATGCACAAGCGCCTCAACATGAAGGTAAATATTAAAAGGTATTTAAAATTTGTGTACTACAATTTTTATATTTATATAAATAAATTATTTAGGTTTGGATAGATTGATGAGTTACTTCGTAGAAACTTATTTGGATAACGACGTTAGTATATTTAGTCGTAGCATGTGGAACCACTACGAAACAGACCATACGAGGACAATTAACCACCTCGAGGGTTGGCATGCAGCTCTTAACAGGACTATATGTCGACCACACCCAAACATTTTTATTTTAATCAAAGAATTAAAAAACCAGCAGCAAAATTTTGAACTTGATATTATTACTCAAAAAAAATGTAACCAAGCTCCGAAAATGAGGAAAAAGTACAAAACTTTAGAAGACCGATTAAAAACGGGAAAAGAGCGGTAAATACTAAATAATTAACTATATAATTATTATAATATTATATTAATACCTCAAATGTATGTTTAATTCAGATTTGGAAATGGACAAATATCTATTATGGAATATCTAGATGCGATTATTTACCACTTCCATCTTGAATAAAATTATAAATATAAATATAAATTTTTTTATACATTTTTTGACAATTAATGTTTTTATATATTTTTACTAAATATTAATTATTTTTACTAATTTCTACTATACATTTTTGACAATTAATGTTTTTATATATTTTTACTATAACGTAATTATTATTTCATTTATTTTTATTATTTCACCATTTTATTTGACTATATATTTTAAAATAATATTATAACGAAACAAAATTCTATTTTACTATGCTTCGGCGAGATGGGTTTCGGCGAGATGGGTTTCGGCGAGATAGGTTTCGGCGAGATGGGTTTTCGGCGAGACGGGATTCGGCGAAATGGGTTTCGGCGAAATGGGCCCAAATCAATTTATCGCAGTTGTTTTTTTGATAATGTAAAATGTAATAAACCAATTTATCAGTCGATGTATATATATATGAAATTACGCCATGGCATTTTTGGTATGATGAGCCATTAAGTTTATCTTACTGATACAAATTGATTTCCTTATCCAAAATTCTAAATTTCAAAATAACCAGATACGATTAACCATACGATTACACACGTTACTGATTATTGAATTATTGTATCGGCATCGTCCAGTACTTTATCGACGTTTACGAGTGTTTCATTTTATAATCATGAATAATATATCGTATATTAAAAGTGAACGGGGTAAAGATAAATTAATATTAAAAGGGTACATTTATATACTTAAAAAAAAAGGTTTAAATAAATTAATATGGAAGTGCAAAAACTATCAGAAGATAAAATGTAAAGGATGTTTATATGTTTGTAATGACGAAATTATAAAAAAATTTAAACATAATCATGTCCCGGACTTTGCAAAATTTGAAGTATGCAAAGCATAGGCGCCGCCAGGAATTTTATCAAGGGGGTGCATCGTGCAAGTAGGTAGGTACACGTTGATTTCTAAATAATGCTTATACACGTAATAATAATAATAATAATAATAATAATAATGGTTAAATACTTAAAAATTGTTTTTCAAATTGTATGATGATACAAAGTTATTTTAGTTCTTTTTTTAACGACTACAATGTAACGCGGGCTAGTGATTATGATTAGAAAACCCAATAATGACAATAGTAGCCTTTATCCTAAACGAAAACTCGTAAGCTTATCGCATGCGATAAAAATGACCGATTTATATATTGAATATAAAGTGTATATTATACACGTGACAACTGACATGTCCTATACGTCCATCGACACTATACGATAAAATCTGAATCATCATTAGTCGTGTGTCCGTGACGTGTATATCTCAACGTGCTTAATACCAAATACGCCTTATATAATATATTATTTTAGTTCTTATGTAAAATTATTGATGTATAAAAATGAGTGACATACGAAATTTTTTTCAATAGAAACGCAAAATAGAATCAAGTCCATCAAGTATAAATGAAGGCAATCATGACATAGGTAATTTAAGTAATTTAAGTACTAATAGTTCTAATAGTAGCCAACAAAAAGAAGTGCCAGAACTCCTTCATCAGTTGATTGTTGGTGCTAATAAATTAGATATTGGACTGTATTTGAATTCCTATGTTGATGACGAATTACGTTTAAAATTATTGAAGGACCCCTGGGTTCCTTCAAAAACATATGACTTCAAAAAAGATTTGACCAACGGCTCTACGAGAGTATTTCGTACAGAATGGTTTGCACTTTTTTCGTGGCTAAGTTACTCAGCTGTTTTTAAAGGCCCACTATGTCGCGTTTGTGTATTATTTCGACCTCGAGTACATAGAGGTGTTCAAGGAGCATTCATTGTTTCACCATGCATAAAATATCAAAAATTTAACGAGGTTTCAAAGGCTCATGACATTAGTATTTGGCATAAAGACGCAATTAATGCGTCACAACATTTTTTAAACTCAAAAGAGAGAAAATAATTGAGTGTTCATGAGCAAATAGATTCGGCATTTAATAGAGAAATAGAAGAAAACAGGGGGAAACTTCGTTCTATCATATCGTCAATCTTATTTTGTGCAAAGCACGATCTTCCACTAAGAGGTAAAAATGATNTAAAGGTTCAGTTTTTACAGATTTATTAAAATTCCGTGTCGAATCGGGGGATGAAGTTTTGAATAAGCATTTAAAGTCTGGAGCTGAAAATGCGTTGTATATCTCACATGAAGTTCAAAATGAACTAATTAAAACTTGTGCTAATGTACTTCGACAAAACATTATTGAAGAAGTGAAACTTTCATCTGTTTTTTCGGTCTTAGAGCTGACGAGACTGCCGATATAAGTGGCACCGAACAATTGTCAATAGGTGTTTGGTATTTGTTTTACGACATTAAGTTTCAAAAACACAAAATTTGTGAAGAATTTCTTGGTTTCTCAGCTCTTACAAAACTAGATTCTAAATCCGTTGCCAAAACCATCATTGAATTTTTAGAAAGTTGTAATTTAGATTTGAATCGAATTGTGGGCCAAGGATATGAAGGATGCGCTACAATGGCTGGGCATATAAGTGGTGTTCAAAAATTAATTAATGAAGCTTATCCTATGGCACTATTCTTCCATTGTGCTAGTCACGTATTGAATCTTGTATTTAACGATTTAAATAACGTAAGTGAAGTAAGAAATACAACCGGGATCATAAAAGAAATAATAAATTTTTTTAGAGAGAGCACATTGCGTAGACAAATTATTCCCAATATTCCTTTACTTTGTGAAACTCGTTGGTCAGCAAAATATAAGAGTATTAGAATTTTTGCTGACAATTTTATTGTTATTGTCAAAGCTTTGGAAGAACAATCAAAAAGTACAGCAAATTCAAAAACCAAAATTAAATCTTATCAACTCTTTACTGCTGCTACTACACCAGCTATTATTGTTACATTGCAAGTAATAGCTGTTTATTCCGTTAAATTTGAACCAGTATGCAATCTACTTCAACAAGTTAATATAAATTTGAAAACGGTGAACAATCACATAACCAAACTAGTTGATATTTTGCAGTTGTATAGAAATGATTCGTCGACTGAATTTACCGTATTATTTGCAAAATCTAAAGAAATCGCTGAAGAACTTGATGTTGAAATACGTCCACCTCGAGAAGCTGCACGACAAAGTCAAAGATCAAATCATCCATCTACAAACCCTGAAGATTTTTTCAGAACATCCATTTTCGTTCCTTACCTAGATTCTGTTATATCATCATTAAAAGATCGCTTTTCTAAAATTCACAATCAATCATTTTCTCTAATGGATCTTCATCCATATGCTATGAAAAACATGAGTAAAGAACAGTTTATTTGCACATCAAATGATATTGTAAAACTCTATGGAAATATTTTGTCATTGAATTTTGTAACTGAAGCCACAAAATGGTATGAAATGTGGAATAATGGCACAAAACCATTAGATTCTATTGAATACTTAGATTTGATCGTAATGTCAAAAGATTTTTATCCAGCTGTAGCCGACGCAATCAAGATCGGAGCAACTCTTCCAACAACAACTTGCAGCATTGAACGTTCATTCAGTACTTTAAGACGAGTCAAGACATGGAACAGAGCCACTATGGGTGATGACCGATTGTCCGGATTGTGTATGATGAGTGTACATAGAAAGAGACTAGAAGAGGATACCAAGTTCATTGAAAATTCAATTGAAGAAAAAAACCTAGGCGTTTACAATTATTATTTAAAAAATAAGTTTTATAACACATGATATAAATAATATATTATATAGACAATATTGTAAAATAAGTATAAATGTATAATAATAAATAATAGAAATAAGTTAGATAATTTTGCAAAATAAAATGTTTTTACTACCGATACTACTGCAATTTTTTTTTTTATTTGTGTACGTTTTATTATTTATTTTCATGTGTATCTTGATAATATATAATAGGTAGTAATATTAATATAATATTTAAATTTTTTGTATAAATAGGATAGGGTAGATTATAAAGAAGAACATTTAATTATAGGACACATTTTGTTTTGTATTCTTACAAATTATCAAAATTACACATAGTCAGTTTTTTAAACATTGTCAAAGTTATTTACAAAAAATTAAAAAAATTAAAAATTAAAAAATTAAAAATTAAATTAAAATTACTCAACATCACTAGAGATTTCTGACTCCGAAGATGTATCACCAACCGTAATTGTCAAACTTTGTGTTTCTGCAGACAACACGTCGTCTATAATAAAATCTATATTGTAAAATTTTTCTTCCTCTTCCATCGTGTGTTTTACGAAATTTCTCCACATATTATTTGCATCCACTCGCTCTATACCTTCTAATAACAATGTTTTGACGTCGTTAAGTTTATAGCTGGTGTTGTTTTTTTTTACATGATCTTTTACGTTGGCCCACGACAATTCGATCAGGTTCAACTCGCAATGATATGGCGGGAGTCTCAAAACTTTCTTGTTATGTGTTTGGGCCAGTTCGTCAATCAAATATTTGTCGTGTTGTGGTTTTATTCTTTTAACTATGTCGAGTAATTAGGTGATCACCATAGGTCGATCAATAACCTCGCCTTTATCCTGTAACCATTTTAAGATGTCTGCTTTTTTGGTTGAAGTATTTGGAATTTATTCTTTTTTCATGGAGTGGTACGGTGCGTTATCCATTACAATGACACAGTTATCTTTAAGTAGTGGTAATACGTTTTCCATCTAGTTATAAAATACATCACCGTTCATTTCTTCGTGGTAGTCGGTCGTTTTTTTGGACTCAAAACACAGGAGACCACCTGGCACGAACCCCTCTTCTGACCCAATGTGGAGAACAATGAGTCTCTTGCCTTTGCCAGATGGATTCTGAGACCCCGTCGTGAGTCCTCGTAGAAATGCGTCACGAGGCGATTTAATTGTCTTGTCTACCCAGGTTTTACTAGTACAATCGACTGCGTTGACCCACGTCTCGTCAAGATAATAGATGTGTTCTTCACGATATTTACGAATATCTGCCAAATACCGTCTACGCCACAAAATAATTTCGTCCTTTTCTAAAAGGGCGCTGTTGCGACTGCGTGTTGTGTACACAAAATCCATAAATTACAACATACGATACAAATTCGTCCTTGAAATTTCTGGCAAAGTTTCGTCGTTATTTACAGCTGTCAGTATTTTGTCCAATGTTGAAATTGTTTTATTCAACCAAAATGAATGTACATGCAAACGTACTACATTCATTTGCATATCATCAAATTTTTCTTTAAATGATGCCTTTGTTCTATTTTTGCATGGAGAGGTCACCGTTTTTTTAGAATTATATTCACTGAAGACATTTGAAACTGTCCGTTGCCCAACTCCAAGTAGTTTCGAAATATATATGCGAGCGTCTCTAACAGTTAGGTCCGGATTTTTTCTCAACTCCATCTTATATGCATTCACAATCATGATACGTTGAGATGATGAAACAGGCTGGAATAAAATGCGAAAAAAAAATATTAAATAATATATACAAAAAATATAAGTAGTAGGTGGGGCACTTCAGCACACATGTAATTTAAATGCAATATTTCCTAAAATATTTTGCATATGCGAGCCGGGACTTATAAAGAATTAAAATCAAAATAACATATTAAAATGCAAAATGTACTAAAAAGAAATTGAATAAAATTATCTAAAATTATGTAATGCAAAATATATTATACTATTATATATAAATTACTGATAATGTACGTATTTATATAATAATATTAATATATTAAATACATATTATTATTATTATTATTATTAATATTATTAATATACGTAATAGGTATCTTTTTAACTTACCTTACCCATAGGATTTTTTGTAGTAGGTGATACAGTAGCCATGGTGTCTATAGTATCACGTGAAAAACAAACGAAATGAAAAAAAAAATTTAAAAAAAACAGCAAATGCGCACAAAAAAACCAAACGACGTGTTACCGCGTAATACCGTTAAAATGGTGTGACATTATACAACACTCTGTATAAACGGTGCACCGTGCCACCGCCGCGACGCACTGTTGAAGCGCGCTCTGGTATGCGCGAAAATCGACCAGTTTTCGTTCGCCGCCCGGTGCGCTCTTATATGGAACAGACTATAGTAGGCTCTAATTATACCGTTGAAGTAAAGTGTCCATGGAAGTACAGAAACAAAAATATTATTGGTGAAATTGAAGTAGATCATACTTACATAGTGTACAAAATTAATGAGAATTTGATTGTAAACAAAAAACATCCATACTGGGATCAAATCCAAGGCCAGCTTTATTTAACAAATCGTGAATTTTGTTACCTAGTTATATGGACCCCTGGAAAAGTAGTTATAGTTGTAGTTGAAAAAGACACCAAATGGGCAATCAATTTAGAAATTCTAGAGCAGTTTTTTATTCAGAAGTATATACCCTACCTTACTGAAGGATAACCGTTGTTTTATTATTTTATAAACTTTTATTAAGAATGCAGGTAGCAATTTTCTATATAATTTTAGTTTTGTAAAGTAATTTAATAATTTTGTGAACTATAAAAATTAAAAATGTTATGATTTATATTTTACAGTATACTATAACATGATTATTATTTATAGTTTACATATTTCCTTGAACTTCTTTAATTAAAGGAGGCTGTAAATTAGTTAATGCAGCAACTAATTGAAAAATACTTTCAGCTTACTTCAACATAGTGAAAGGAATAAAATTTATTATGGAATAGCATTTTATTCTTTGTATTGCTCTTTCAATGTGGATCCGTGCCTTAGCTATAACTTCTGTTTGAACAACTTGATTTGGTGTAAACTGAGGAGTATCTAAAAATGGTGGAATATTTAAAGATACTCCATGAGGTAAAATGTCCCTGAATAAAAAACCCTTATCTGCAATAATAAGATCTCCAGCGAACATTTTTTCTAAAAGACCACTATTTAGTGTTACCATCTTGTCTGATGTAGATCCACGAAACAATGAACTGACAAATGTAACAACACCATTCGGAGCAATTCCTATTAGTGCTTTCCAGGTATTTCTGTGCTTATATGAACTATATGTGTCTCTCTGAATATTCATCGACTGACGTGATACAACAGTAAATACTTCAGTGCAATCTATTATTATACGGCAGTTGGTAAATGACTTGAATGCACCAGGAAAACATTTTTTGTTTTTTTTCTCTAGTTGGAATACTACTCATGCATTTAGTAAAATGTATGGCATGTAAAACATTAATCCATGTAATGACAACATTACTTACAGTTGCTTTACTGCAGTTGAATTTTACTGCTAAATCAAAATGTGGTAAATTGTTTCTCAATTTAACTAACGTCATTAGTATTTGATCAATTTTACTGATACTTTCAACATTCCAATTTAAATGATATTTAATCTCTGCATTTTTCACTAAATTGTAAAGAGCAATAAATACTTCATTTGATGGTATGCCAGTATAAGAAGTTAATAAATCTTCCTTTTGAGCTAAATTTTCAAATGTGAATGACAAGCTCAATGTATTTAGTTTTAATTTCAATTCTTCATTTTGCTTTTTTAGAAAATAATTTTCAGTTTCGAGTATGGTCAATGAGGTCGATGACATATTGACTTCAGATACTCTAAAAAAAAAATTTAATTTATTATAATATTAAATCATAATATTCAAAAAATGAATAATACCCTTGGGGGTTCGACTTTGTTGATTCATCAAGATCAAGTGCTGTATTAATTTCAAATTCGCTGTTATTAAATATTTCATCTTCTTTCTCTTCATTCATCATAAGTTTTGAAAAGTTCTTGCGGGTCTTTTTCTTTTCTGGTGTAAGATGATGAGTGCTAAATTGATTTAAACGATGAGGAAGTATTGTAGGACCATTTATTTTAATTCCATCTTGAAAGTGACAGCTACACACACGAGCACCTGATTTAGGTTCATCTGTTCTTCTAATATAATAAATATGATTTATTTATCTTTGAACCAAAAAGTTATGTAGTAAAATAAAAATAAATCACACATTTCAAGCAACCCCAGCTATCTTATTTAATTTAATACCTAAAGGCTATAGAACATATTAAACATAGCTAAGGCTATAAGCAGAATCCAAACGTTAGGTAGGGTTAGTTATTATAGCATGTAGTATTAGTTATGAAATATGTACCTATATAATAAAAATATGTTTATATTAAGCAATGTTGGATACAACATATGGTGTGAATTGGAAGAGCATACTTTCATTGACAAAATTAGTTCAAGAATTTTTATATAACATTTTAGTTATAATTTTCCAGTGTTCACTGAAAATTGTCAACTAAATAAAAAATTAAATTTGTTTCAGTATCATTATTATTAATACATCTATTACCAAACAAAATTAATTTATTGATGATGTACCATGTAGGGACCTATGTGAAAAAGCTACCTTATTAATTTAATCCAATGTCTTCTTGATTTTAGTTCTTTAGGAAAGCGATAAAAGCTACAGGAACTATTTTCCGTGTAATGTGAACAACCAAATACCCAGCGTAAAACCACATTTAAATAATACCCGTATATAATACAAAAATACTATTAACTGTATAATTTTATATGCAATTTTAGAATGCAAAATTAAAAGGTAAGCAATCTATAGTTGACAAGCAAGCAAAAATAGGCTCGCAAGCAGTATTAAACTCAGTTCATAGCGCACACAGACCTTTTAAATTTCTAATAATATATATAAATTATATATTATTAGCTTAAACCAGGTTTTATTTATCGCGTAGATATAGGTATATATATTAAAAAAATCACTCACGACACCCCGGCCCCTCCCCAATAAATTTGGAAAAATAGCAAAAATAGGCTCGCAAGCAGTAGTTCATAGCGCACACAGACCTTTTAAATTTCTAATAATATATATAAATTATATATTATTAGCTTAAACCAAGTAAATATAATTAAAATATTAATTTTAAGCGATATTATAACTTATTAAATTAATTTAACATAGTACGTTAATACGTTATAATATTTGTTTGGACCCAACGGTTCCATTGATAAGAATGATAACAAGTATGACGTAAGCACTAATCGTCCGTACTATAGTCTTTATCTTCATATGTGCATATACAGACGTCTATGACATAGATTTACACGATTAAATAATAGTATTATCGCTATTCGCTTCGTTAAAGTATTACGGGGTTGTATTATTTTGTGATACTAATAGTCTCATGTGTCGTCGTTTAGAGTCTATTCAAAATAATTTACAAAATCCTCAATAAAATATTAACTTTATTAATTTTAATGGCATCAAAATCTGCTAGTGGTGCTGCGAAACGGAAAATTAAAAAAAAAAAGAAGAATCTGTTAAGCGAATGCCGAAAATTGATATATATTTAAAACAAAACCACGAAGAAACAGAAAAAGAGCAAGATATTGATAACTCAGGTATTTTATTAAATACGATTAATACTGCCAGTAATTCTGCCTTAGAGCCAACTGCAATATCTAGTATTGATACTAATAATACTAAAAATGTTGAACCTAACATTTTTAATGGTTTAATCTGTGAACATTTTCCTACCGACAAAATTCATTTTAAAGAACTACTCAGCCACCAAGAAAAACGTTTTATCATTTTTCAAGGGCCTTGTCAGCCTAAGGGCCCATTTCCAACTGACAGTGATAATTCTAGATCATTTTCAGAAAAATTGTATTATTTTACAAATCAGGCTAATATTACTATAAAACGTACATGGCTATGTTACTCATTAACTTTAAATAAAATATATTGTCAATGCTGTTGGTTGTTTTATACTCAAGATAGAATTAGTTCATCCTGGGTTGCGGGAAATAATGATTGGAGACATCTTACTCAAAATATTTAACGCCATGATAATTCAAATGTTCATATTAAATATTGTATTATATTTGAACAATGGCGCCTAAATAAAACAATTTCCGAAGAAATGGAATTATCTATTCAAAATGAATATAAATTTTGGAGACAAGTATTAGATCGGGTTATCAATGTCACATTAACATTATCTACATCCAACTTGTCTTTTAGAGGTCACCGAGAGACAGAATTTAGTAAAAATAAAGGCAATTTTTTATCAATAGTTACTCTTATTTCAAAATATGATCCTATATTGGAAAAACTATTGAGTATATCAGCTGGTAAGGGCACAACCAATTATTTAAGTAATACTACTCAAAATGAGATAATTACTTTACTTGCAAATACGATATTAGAACAAATTATTTTAAGTATTAACCAATCACCATTTTTTTCTGTCATAATGGATACTACTCAAGATATTAATAAGATTGATCAACTAAGTCAAGTTATTCTATACGTTTCTATTATTTTAGACTCTGATGGTAATCCTAAGACACTGTAAATTAATGAATCATTTATTGGCTTTGTAGAAATTTTAGATCAATCAGTTGAATCAGAAGAATCTATTATTAATTGTACTTCAAAAATTAATTTAAATTTGTCAAAACTTCGTGATCAAGGGTATGATGGGGCTGCCAACATGAGTGGTATATTATATTATATTATATCACTGTATATTCAGATGTCCAGGCTAGGTTAAAATCTAAACAAAAATTGGCTACATATATCCACTGTGCTTCTCATAACTTGTACTTAGTTCTAAGCGATGCAATGAATTCATCAACGGAAGTAAAAAATTTCTTTGGACTTGTGGAAAAAATGTATACATATTTTTCAAATAGTATTAAACGTTGGCAATTACCTTTATCTTCAGAGTCATCTGATATTTCAATTACATTAAAAAGATTATGTACCACTCGTTGGTCATCAAGGTATGATTCTTTATTACTTTGATATTTTAAAATGTTTATCACAAATAATTCTTACAAGCAAAAATAAAGACGAAATATTTTAAGCAAATTATTTAAAAGTTCATATGGAAGCTTTTCAATTTATATTCAGTGTAATTTTCATTGGCAAAATTCTGGAAACTGTAAATGTTGTATCAAAAGTTCTTCAGTCTCCTAAACAAGAATTGAGCACAGCAGTTTCTTTGCTTAATTCTGCGTTGATACATTTTCAAGAATACAGGTCACAATACAGTGATTTTTTCGAAATAGCAGTAGAAATAGCAAAAAAAATGGAGTGTATCACAAAAATTTAAAGAAAAAAGAAGCCGAAGAGTAAAACGATTTTATGACGAAATCCTCCAAAATTATTGCTTTACTTCAGCAGAAGAAAATTTTAAAATAAAAATATTTTATTTAACATTGGATAATACAATAATGCAACTAAAAGAACGTTTTACCAGTTTAAATAATGTATTCAAAATATTTGAAGTTATTCAACCGAATTCGTTGATTAATTTAACAGACGAACAAATTTATATCTCCGCTGATAAATTGGTGGAATACTATGATTCTGATTTATCTAATGCTCTTGCTGGTCAAATTTTATCGTTCAAAGCTTGTTTTAAAGAAGAAATAACAAAACGAACATCGGTAAAAGCAATTACTGAATCACTTGTATAGAGAACCCCACATTAGCAACAACATTTTCTGAAATATGTACAGCGTGCATGTTATTTTTGACACTTCCTGACTCCTGTAACAGTTGCTACAGCGGAACGTTCATTTTCAAAATTAAAACTAATCAAAAATTATTTACGGAGCACAATGTGTGAAGAAAGATTAAGTGGACTTGGAATTCTATCTATTGAAAACAATCGAGCTCGTCAGTTAAATTTAAAAGAAATAGTTAATAATTTTGCAGAAAAAAAAACACGCAAACGAAATTTCCATTGAATTGTTATTATTATTATTATATTCTTATCATTATTAATAGATATATTATGTTATTTTATTTTATTTGTATGACGTAATTTCATCTTATTTTTTATGTAATTGAAATTTTAATAAAAACGGAAAGTACCTTGTGGAATTTAAATATCTATAACTATAATATTATTTAGAATAAAAAAATAAAGAGGGCCTTTTTTTAGTTTTACACACGGGCCCATCTTTGGGATAAATCACCACTGCCCACTGACGTCTGCGGAGGTCATTCGCTGGAAACCTAATTTAACCATTACATTATGAGTAGTTTTAGTGTAATTCGAGTATGAATTGTTAATAAATTTATTGAAACCTGTGTAACGAAACTCCATCAACACCATCGACGTTTCCACAGATCACACACAATCTAACCATGGTGATGTGCCTTAATTTTGACATTTTAAAGAAAATAATATGTAATAGCATCATATTGTAAACGTAATTAATAATTATATTATATGTTAAATAACATCAGTATTTTTATCCTTAAAAATATGTAGGATAAATAGTGAATAATAAGCGTAATAATATGTATATTTTACGCACACACGAGTACACGACACTCGGCGTCGTTATATCGTTATTATTAATCACTGTTGTTATCACTCATCAGTGCCCGATGATACGGCAACACGGGAATGCCATGAGTTTTGTGTTATATTTAGAAAAAGTGCTTATATGGTACACATCGAATAATGGAACATTGGAACATATAATATACACAGAAAACAATGTTTAAGAAATTCTCCAGACTTACAAAACAAAAGCGTAAGAGAATCCAAAAAAAATCTCGGTGAAAAAGTGCGCCGTATGTAACGGGAATGTATTTCAACAACTACCGACCGATGACCTCAGGAAAGAATGTAGAAATAACATCACACATTGAAATGCAAATAAAAAAACGCGACACCTTCGAGACACCAAGTTTGGATTTTGAGGGAGTACGTTCGGGAAACAATGCATGTCGCTTTTTAAATCAGATGTAATTTAATAATTGGGTGACTGTGATGATGTATAAGTACACGAGGTGAACAATTAAGCTTTTAAATAATAAAAAAAGGGTATATTTATACTTTACCGGACACCCTTTTTTTTGTAATTTTTTTTTTTTGAACCTATGTAGTTTTGTATGCTTAAAACGATAGTGAAGTCAGAATTTGGGGCTCGGACTTAGTTTTCAAGTTACAGGCCTATGAAGTTTAACGCTTTTTCACAAGTCTCTTAAATAAGTAATTTGGTAATATCTTCATACAGTTAGGTGTGGTGCAGTGGTCTTTAATATGGTTGCGGCCTGCAACACCCCCCAGGTTCTAGACCAGGAATCCAATAAAAGTTTTTTGCAATATTTTTTATTCTTCTTGAATTATTATAATTATTTTTTTTTTTTTTACTCTGTGACCTACTTGGCTAAAATCTACTTTACCAACCCCCTCACGATTTTCAAATTTTTTTTTTTCAAAAGACTTGTTTTTTTATGCTTAAAACGATAGTGTAATTTTTTTCCCGGAAACTATTATTTTAGAAGTTATAGCCTTCCAAAGTTTACGATTTTACGTTTATGCGCATGCGCGCAACGCTACTTGACAATAATCTAATATATAATAAACACAAGACTCAATAAAACAATAACAAATACTTTTATAAATATTTTGACACTGACATTATTGACTAAATATTATACATATTAAACTATAGTTAAAAACTTAAAAATACGATTATAAAACATATTTAAATTATATTAATAAATATTCCACTAATTTTTTTAGGTACCAAATACCAAGTAGAAGAGCACTAAGCAGAACCATCATTCCTCAAATGTATGCAAATGTTAAAAATCAAGTTCAGACATTATTAAATGAAACCAATTACGTATCTGTTACCACAGATATCTGGACTTCGATGAATACTGATTCATTCATAACTATGACTGCTCATTTTTATCCAAAAGACCAAACTCAGCTTAAAACCATTGTTTTATGCACTAAAAAATTGGTAGAAAGTCATACTGGTGCATATTTAGCTGAAATTATGACCAATGAATTGAGTATCTGGGATATCTACTCAAAAGTGATTGCGATAGTGACTGATGGGGGTGCTAATATTAAGTCAGCAATTAGAAACATGGGCATTCAGCATATGCCATGCACAGCCCACAAATTGAATTTAGTTGTTCAACAGGCTCTGTATCTAACAGATGATGAAGAAGCAGGAGACAATACAAATTTTGCGGCTAAAATTAGGAACATTTTTAAAAAATGTCGGAGTATTGTTGGGTTTTTTAAACGGAGTGAGGTCGGTAACAGATTATTATCAGAAAAACAAAAACAACTCGGTCATGAACCAGTTTTAAAACTTAAACAGGATGTCCGTACAAGATGGAATAGTACCCTATTTATGATCGAAAGATTAGTGAAATTAAAAGAGCCTCTTACAGTTGTAATTATTTCACTAAATGATGCTCCGCTTAACCTCACTTTTGAAGAATGGAATGATATTGAAGACATGGTACCTCTATTAAAACCTTTCAATAGTATAACGATAGAACTATCAGCAGAGCAATATCCAACAATATCTAAAGTTATACCACTAATACGAGGTAATTGTTGAAATATATTCACAATTATTTTTATATATTTTTTACTAATATTATTACATAACAAAATAATTGTATTATACTATTTAATGAATAATAATTTAAATTACAATTATTTATAGGATTTCAAACTTCATTAAATGGAAAAAATCCCAAAACACGTCTTGGACAATTTGTTAAAAAAAATGTATTGGCTAACATATCCAAGAGATTTGAATCTGTTAAAAAGCAGACATTAGTACCATATTTTTCCCGAGCAACCTTGTTGGACCCATGATGCAAAAAAGCAGCATTTGCAGTTGATAGTAATGCTACTGAAGCTGAAAAAAGCATTGTTTTAGAAATTGCCAGTTTAATGCACAATGTTACTGAAACTGGTAAATACTAAATATATTAAATCGTATATTTTAATATAATGTAGACCTAAACAGATTGTATAGTACACCAAATCTACAAGAGTTTTTGAGGTCACAAAGACTTTAATGGGCTGACCATGTATGGCGTGCAAAGGGTAGATTGATTAGACAGGCTCTCATTAACAATTAAAAAAAATAACTCCCGTGAAAAGGCCACATCCACCATGGATGGATCGAGTAAGAGATGACTTAAAAAGATTGAGAAATGGAGCGAGAATTTAGTTTGAGCTCTGATGGAAGCTGCAAAGCGCTTGAATGCTGCTTGAAGCAAATTTGAAAAAAAAAATTATAATATAATATTATGTTTTATGAAATAGATTCTCTACATAATTAATATTTTATTTCAGAACCAGAAATGCCTAGTGAACAAGGTGAAGACTCTGAGAATTTATGGACGTTTTTAATAGATAGTTAATAGCGTACAGTCCCATACTACAAATAACAGTAGTGCTATTGCTTTGATGAGGCAATACATGAATATGCCATATCAAACTCTGGATTGTAACATAGTCGAATATTGGAGAAAACACCAATTATTGCTTCATCCTTTAACTGATATAGCATTAAAGTATATTATGGTTCCTGCAACGTCAGTACCTTCTGAAAGAACTTTTTCAAAAACAGGTCAAATTATGAGTGCTAGGCGTAATAAGCTGTTGCCTGATAATTTAGACACTCTTATTTTTTTAAATAAAAATATGTAATACTTTATACTATAGTAAATTATAACTAAAAAGTTCTTAGTTATAATATATTATTAAAACAGTTTTAAAAAGTACCTGATGCTTTTAAAATTTTTTTTTTACAGTTTACACAATATCCAACTGGTTTGGAAAGTCATCAAAATATTGAATCATTCTTTATAGAAATTTTTAATTGATTGGATTCAAGAAGAGTCTAAAATTAACAGTGATTACAACTTCCAATTACTAAACCTTCCAATTGTATTTCATTATTTCATATCACGTATCAATTGTTTTTCATTGGTGATGGGGAGGGGGCTTGAAAATTAATTGCAATTTTATTTTTGTTTTGTAGAGTCTAATTATCTAATTTCAGATATTTCAGGTATTTGAAAATGTTTGCATAACTCCTCAACTTTTCTGGTAGAAAAAATGCTCTACAAATAACTTCAATTGATAATTTTGGAAGAAAATTTGATCTAGTTAGTACTTTTGGGAGGTCGAAATTGAAAATCTTCATTACTTTTTAAAATAATTGGGGGGAAAAAATGAAAATTGTTCAGATTGTTTGGTAACCTTGTCTAGACCGTTCTTCACTTCAATTGTATTTGATTAGTTTTTGATAAGATTTTTCCAACAATTTCAATAAAAAATGATTTGTCTGGTTAAAAGATAAAAATGTAATAGGTACATAAGTTTTTATTATACCTAAAATATCAACAATAGATAGGCATTCAGCATGATAATTGTTTATAAGCATTTAAAATTCAAATGTTGACAAAACTAAATAGTATACTAATATCTTTTACCAAAAATTTACTGAACGTTTTAGGAAAATTGGTAAAAATGATTTCATTCTAGCAAGTGGTAAGAAGTACTTACATCATATACTTGTAGGTAGGACGTAGGTACCTACATATAATTCATACATGTTGACAACTTGACGAATAATTATATTTGAAACGAATATTATTTTATGACGAATAATTCGAATAATTTTTATGTAAATACGTTATTCGGTCATGTAAATTGTTATTCGAATAATTATATTTGAAACAAATAATATTATTTTATGACGAATAATTCGAATAATTTTTAAGTAAATACGTTATTCGGTCATGTAAATTATTATTCGATTAATTATTCGATAGTTTGGACGAATAATCGAATATTATTCGATAATATAAATTATTCGTTACCGCCCATCACTATTAAAAATGCAAAAAGTCTCAAAAAACCAAAAAAAAGCAATAAAAACTAAAAAATCGTAAAATATGCAAAATAAAATTTTTAATTTGAGTTCTCTGTATCATGAAACACATTTTTAGCTTACTCTGCTATTTTTTAAGCATCTCATAAGAAATATGCAAATGCTATAAAATCCCAACCCTGGTCATTACGTATACAGCGTGTCCCGTTTTAAATGTACCACTAAATAACTCAACCCATAATCTTAGATTGAAATACGGTTTGCTGCAATAGCTAAGGGGTATTGAAGTACACATTTAAGGAGAAATTTCAAATTTTTAACTCTTGTAGTATGCGCATGCGCAATACAAATTTTTTTTTAAAATTGCAACACCTATTTTTGTCACAGGATATGGATAGATTATTTTATTCTAAGTAATTTTGATCCATTGACCATAGTTGTAAACCTAAAATTGAATGAGTTACAGGTTTTTGACATTTTAAAATAATTAAATTTTTTCGATGGATCAAAATTACTCAAAAAAAACTAATCCATCCATATCCGGTGACAAAAATAGGTGTTGCAATTTAAAAAAAAAATTATATTGCGCATGCGCATACTACAAGAGTTAAAAATTTGAAATTTCTCCTTAAATGTGTACTTCAGTACCCCTTAGCTATTGCAGCAAACCGTATTTCAATCTAAGATTATCGGGCTGAGATATTTAGTGGTACATTTAAAACGGGACACACTGTATGCAATGATAAATATAGTAATGTTGTCCGCTTTTCTTTTTCAGGGTGTTACAATTGCAGAAAAACTTGGCCCGTCATTGTAAGTGTATTTTGTGTATATTATATATATGATCGTAAGCAATGCATGTGAAATATTATTTATTATTATGCGGGCAGAAAACAAAATGTTCACAGGGGCTTGTTCCCTTCCCGGCGGCGAGACCGGCCACCATTAGCCAGGCGGGACTCGGCCCCCCCCCCCCGGATATTGGGAACGGGGTGAGCCTGGCGCAGGCTTCGCGCCAACGATCCGAAGCCTCGTCGGTGGCAAAACTCTGGCCACGATGACGGTGAAAGTGAGTAATATTAAAATTTTTTATATGTATATAATATTATGTAATATACATGTTAGTTATAAATGTTGTTAAATACATTGTTTATAGGATGACGGCTTTACAGGATTTGGTAAGCTATAAAAAGTTACTGTGGGCTAATTTTTGAGTTCTTTTTATTTTCTAATTCTTATTTGTTTTTGTATATATTTTCAGAATGAATAAAATATAATATAATATATCAACAATTATTTATAAGTGTTTTTTTTTTTATACATAACCTAACCTAACTTATATTGCAACATATATATAACAGATGTTATCATAACTATAAGTTTGCAGAACTCTCCTTTAAAATGGAATGCATAAACAAATTATTGCTGGTACTATTGGTTAATGAATAATACTAAAGACAACATTACAATACAAAATGAAATAATCGTTTTATTAGGACAAATAATAAGAAATAAAATTATAACAAGTATAAAAGAGGCAAAATATTATGGTATTATGATTGTACACCTGATATATCACATAAAGAACAAATGTTGCAAATTATTAGATATGTTAAAATTGATAATACTGAGATTTCAATTGAAGAAAGTTTTGTCGATTTTATACAATCAAGAGAGAAAACAGGTACTGGATTGGCAAGTGAAATATTAAAAAAATTAGAAGAAGATGGAATAGAACTAAAAAATTGTCGAGCACAAGGATATGATAATGGTGCAAATATGGCCGGAAAATATAATAGTGTGCAAGCAGTAATATGTAGAAAAAATGAGTTAGCCACATTTATTCCATGTGCTGCACATAGCTTGAATAGAATTGGAGTCCATGCAGCAGAAACGTCGCCCATAATGATTTCATTTTTTGGAACTGTTCAAAAGGTATTTAATTTTTTTTCTAGTTCCGTTTCAAGGTGGGAAAAATTAACAAGCGTTTTAAAAGTCACATTCAAATCCCATTCAGATACACGTGATACTTATGGATAATGTCTTAACAACTATAAAATTGCATCATGCATGATATGATATCATTTTAAATTATTAGCAATATTAAATATATTTTAGATACAATTAACCATATGCAAAAAAAAAGATACAATAATTACTAATTACCATAAAATACATAATACGAGTATAATTTAAATGAGTTTACACTAATAATACAATATTAAATTTTATTTTATATTTTAAGATTTTTTATTTAAACGACAAGATTTATGGTTGCCTTTCAATTCATTAATTACATTTAAATATTTTTCATTTGATAAATAAGATGAATTATCTTCTCTTTTTTCAGACAATAATTTCTCAAATAAATTATAAAATTCCATTTTATTTAAAATTAAATTTAAAACACTTAACACTGTACTGGAAACTGTCACACGTGAAAACTGAAACAGACTAACAACAGATCGAAGCGCGACGTCACATAGGTATAAAGATGAAATAAGATAAATATTAAGTTCATATATATTGTTTATTTTATCGGTAAGATATATAACTGACTAACTCAGTTATAAGTTAAGATAAGATATTATTAGCTGGGGTCAGCAACCCGCGGCCTGTGTTGCGATTTTAAGCCTGCGATTACAATTTATCTAAATTTAAAAATCATATTAATTTATTAGTATTTTCATATTTTTAATTTTTTTTATTATTATTATTATGTGTTATTATTAAAACTGTGTTAATATATACCACGTTAAATTATACCAAGCAGTGATGAAACTTAAATAAATTAAATTTGATATAACTTTTAAAATTTAGATTGTACTAATATAATGAAGTGTGATATATAGGCCCTTATTTTTTATTTTTTGGTCCTTGGCACCAAAAAAGTTGCTCACCACCATAGAATGCTAAAAAACCTCTATATAGCCTATTTAGTACATAACTTTTAACATTATCCAAAATTGACTGGCTAAGGTTAACATTATCCGGATAATGTTGATATTTTAAGTTTATAAACGAAAAATTACACATTAGCCAACACGGATGGCTAATGTCGACATCATCCGAATGTTAACATTACCCGTAACATATATATATTAGTATAACGTTACATGTATGTTTTAAGAAATTGACATCGTCGTAACAATCGACACACCAAGTTCCTACTAAAACTCTTAGCTTTTAAATAAATATACTGCAAAATGTCTATCCAATTCTTGCATTCAAACTACTTATATATATATATTTTTTTAATATTATTGATATACATATTTTAAATAATAATGAAAGTATGTGCATTCTTGTAACAGTGAATGTACCTATATTTATTGTACATTACATTTGCTTAGGTAGGTTAATTTTTAAATTATTAATAATTATTACATTGCAAAGGATATATATATATATATATATATGCGTATAAAAATAATAGTACCTAACATTAACAATTTATTAAACCGTTAACAATAACATTTTAGAAGATAGGTTTAAAACGGTGATATATATAAATAAAAACAATTAATGGTAATGCAAAAAAAACAGTTGTTTGAATATTTGAACCTCGAGCACTTGAACCGTTTCTGAATTTTGCGTTTCACATATGGGTTAATGAATAATACTGAAAGCATCATGTATGGTCGTACTAAAGTGAAAAAAAAAATGTAATTTTCCAAATGTACTTTTTAATTACTATATACATTTCAAACACAATAAAGTTTAAATGTTAACATATATAACATTAAACACAATAATAAATATATATAATAAAGTTTAAAAAAATAGAAAATAAATGATACCTATGTATGTACATATTAATAATATTTATAAATCATGTATAAAATATTTTTGCATGCCAACGACATAATAAAAATGTTGACAAATATTTTAAGCATAGTTTTACACCTTTGGAGGAATTTAAATTCAATTTATTATAATTTTATAATAATAACATATATAATATGTATATGTAGTTTTCTTGTTTTGAAATTTGTTTGAAATATTGCAAAAAATTAATACGTGTAACCCAATGTTAAGGTTAGTACAGGTATAAGGTATGTAATTATATTATAATAGTAAGTAATTAATAAATTCCTATAGTAAGTAATTATATTATACATAACATGTATGTTTTAAGAAATTGAAATGTATTGAAATGTATTGAATTTATTGTAGTCTTTTCATGTTTAATTATTATTACTTACATTAATATGTACGTAACGACATTGTCATAAACAATCAATACACCAAGCTCTTACTAAAACCCTTAGCTTTTATAGTTGAATGTTATGCAATACTCATGCAAAATGTCCATCTAATCCGTGCATTCAAACAACTCATATTTTTAATATTATTGAAATGCTGATTAAACGCAGCCAGTAATAACATTTACAATCTATTTAAGCGAACATGACACTTTAGAAGAAAGGTAATAAGAACCCACAGCGTTCGAGTAAACGGCTGGCGCGTGGACGATCAACGACAATGGTCTGTGGAGTGGGGCTACGATTACAAATATATCTATGTATATTATATTATACCAGACCGTCCGGTTCGTACAACTTTCCAGCGTTCCACCAGTTATCGGTAAATTTGGCCGCATCAAAGGATGTTACGCGCAAATGTTACAAGTGTGTACGCGGCTTTATTCTGAACAGTGAACAGAGCTAATATAGAATACTGAATAATTATGTTATTAAATTGTAGGTACTATTGTAAGTTTTTGACCTAACGAATACAATTTTATTGACATTTGTAGGAAAAAAAAAATATTGAAAAGTATTAATAATTAGATAAAAAAGTATACGTTATAAACAATAAATGCTTGTATGAAAAAAATATGAAATTTATTTTGCAAGTCATTGATTTTTAAAATAACACACGTAAACTTAAATATTAATATTATGCTATCTAAAAAGTAAAAAAAAAATATATACCTACATGAAAATCGAACAGTCAATAGAGGTTCCTAGTCAATTGTTTTTAAAAATACACACGTAAACTTAAATAAAGTGATTATATATTAGCCCACCCTTACAAAGTAAAATAAAAATGTTATAAACAAAAATGCATATTATTTTTTATGTATAATTAATATCAGGTGTAGTCATAATGTGTCAGATACTTAATAATAAGTATCGAATATAATAATATAATGTATTGTATAAAAATAAGCTTTAAATATCTTATTTTAAGTTAAGTATTCTAAATGTGACTTAAAATTTTTAATTTTTCAATTTTCGCTAATTTTGATGTTGTTGCATAAAGTTTAGTTTTTTTAAATATTTTTCAAATCAAAAATTGTTCTATAATATATAATTTATGTTCAACACATTCTGCATTAATTTTAACCCATGCTTTTATTTTCTCATTGCTTTGTATTTTGTTGGTTAAATTATTCCTGATTTTTTTTTATGTTTCACGTTGTTAAAATTGTTTTCAAAATTATTTAAAATATTATCGATTATATCATTAAATATTTTCGCCGGTGCCTTAAGTCCTGTGTTAAATGATGAATAATTTTTATTTATAATAAGTATTTGATTCTTATCATTTAAATCTTTCTCTATAATCAATTGATCCTTACAATATTCACAATTAAATTTTTTGATACGTTTTAATGCTAGATATCCAGCGAAATATGTCACCGAACAATCCTCTAATGCGACAGGTATTGTGTTTAAATTTTCTGGAACTGATAAAACTGTATCTATTAAACTGCATTCTGAATTCGTATGACGATTGATCATTTTCGATGTTAATTATCTGTTCATCTTCCAGAAAAGTCACGTCTTGTTTGTTTGTTTGTTTGGGAATCGATATTTTCAATAATATTTTCACAATTTGCCCCTTTAGAAGTGCATAATGAAAATATACAAGTACTTCTAAATGACGTTCTAATCGTTCTCGCTGTAGGGTTCTTATTATAGCCACCTTTTTGTCAAAAAATACTAAATAATTTTTCTAGTTCGTCCTGGTTTAACCGATAAGTTAATATAAAACTGATTTCATTGTTATTAGATTTTTCTTCCTCAAAAAAATTAAGAATGCCTGTTATTATTTGTATAATGCTCTTAAAACATGGAGGTTTAGTCATTTTTCCTTTTTTATTTTTTTGTAAATCAATAAAATAATTTATAGCTTCATTTAAAAATGGTTTTACAATACCGGAATCACATAATCCGCAATTGTATGGATTTGCACTATACAATGTTCTACTATTCAGGCAATCAAACAATTTATTAATAAAATCTACAAAATCAGATGTGTTTTTTGTTGTCTTACTTTTTAATTCATTGGTTTCAATGCAAGTACGAATAGTAGACGCCATAGTGTGGCTAAATAACTGCACGGCTAATTTTACTCTCATTTTTTGAAATGAACTTGGGGTGATTTTTAAGAGAGCTTTACTTTTTATATTTTTTTTGTTTATTTCATATGTTGCTGCAATATCACTAAAAGTTGCAACTGTCATATTATCCTTTTCAAAGCTACAACCTATTAAATTATTTCTTAAACTTTTTATCAAGTGCGGAATATCAAAAATTGAATATATTTTATTATTTTCTACAAAGGAATAGGGGTTATTTTCATCTACGCCTAACGACTTTAATGCACTCTGATTGTTTGCCTTGGTCACAAACCAATACTTTAGGACACAATCCGCTCTTAAATAATTCACTTAGGACAAGAATTATTAAATCTTTTAGTAATTTATGTTTTATTCTTGAATGAGCCAAAAACACCATTACGCAATTCGCACTTTTATTTGTTCGACCATAATGTCCAAAATCTTCAAATCCTTCAATGAAGTCATAGTCTTTTGAATATTCTAAAAATTCTTTTATATACATTTCGTCAAAACTTATACTGCAACTTTTTTCATTGTTTATTTTATGTTCAAATTTTTTTTTAATGTGACTAAAAAATGTTCCACTTAAGCCAGGTAAAAATTTTGACTGTCCGATCCAAGGACGAATGGTCGATGGAGCTGGTAAGTTAATATTTTGTAGCCTTAAAAAATTGTAGGCTGTTGGGGATTTGTAGAACAAAGTCAAAGCCAGATATTTTTCTTCTAGTGTCCAAGGTATTTGCTTATTTCTAAGTTGCATTTTATATTTTTGTCCCGAGGGTGCGCGTTTTAGGCAAGACACATGTATTTTTCGCGGTGGCTGCTGGTCGGTCAGGAACACCCCATTTCCGACTTGTTTGGTCAAGCCTACCGGTCCTAACCATTTCGGTGCGAATCCGGCATGAAAATTACAGTGTGCTTTCGATAGGTGGTGTGCTTTGTAGTATACTACGTCGCCCTTGCTGAACTTCACCGGTGTCCCGCTGTTCGCGCTCTGTTGTACCCCTATATTTTTGCATAAAACTTGTTGCTCCCGCGCTACCATCTCTTCCTGTGATTTCTCGATACTGACTGGTGTTGAAACACTGAGTAAGGTGGAAGTGGAAAGATGGAGAACAACGCGCGTTTATGTCAATTAAGAACGCGCTAGTTACATCTCCGAAGTTATCGCCATCCGACTATAGTAAACCGTTTTGTCTACAAACTGATGCAAGCTAGATTGCAAGCAGTTCTTTTTCAACGGGGTGACAGCCCGCAGGAAAGACTCATAGTGTCCTACGCAAGCAAAAAGTTTAGTGAGACACAAACACGGTACGCCGCGGTCGAACGCGAGTGCCTAGCTATAATCTGGGCGACCGAAAAATTTCGTCCATACCTTAAGACCCGTCGTTTCGAACTCCTAACCGACAACTCGGCACTAACGTGGTTATACAGGGATAAGGACAAAAATTCAAAATTAACACGTTGGTCATTACAACTAGCTAATTTAGATTTTAGTACGGCACGGGCGTACAAAATTAATGTACAAATGTTCTAATAAACATTATTTACACGAGTTAATTTAAAACAATTCAATTTCTGTTCAATAAATTATATGAACTAAGTTATTGATAGTTCAGTTTAGAATTTTTTTTTGTATACATATACAATATCTATGTACCAATTTAAATTGATTAAATTTACACTTAACATTATAATATTATGGTTTCAAGTTATTGGATACAGACAAGAGGACCAGAAGTGTTTTCTGTACACGGTGTTCCTCGAAGAACCAATAATAATATTGAGTTATTCCATAGCCTTAAGAGGACGTAGTACCGGCGTTTTTGGTATCAAAAACATCCTCGTTTAGATTTCAAATTAATCACTCCAAGAAGGTTTTAGGACAACAACACCTATTATCAAAATTAAAGATAACAATATTATTGAGGGCCCCACGTAGCCTTTTTTCAAAAACTTTATTTTATGAAAAGTTATAGTCATTTGAAAATGTTTAAAAGTCGATACTTCTTAACGTTGTAATGGGCCTTAAATTTGGAATACAAAAAAATTACTACGTGGGGCCCTCAACAATATTGTTCTCTTTAATTTTGTTCATAGGTGTTTTAACAATAAAACCACTCAGAAATCTATAATCTTTGAACACGCAAAACATGTTTAATAAGAAAATCGCATTATTTACTATCGACTAGTACTGCCCCTTTCCTATTACGGCAGCGTTCGATAACGTTCGTTACCCCCGACCCGCAAAAACTACCGCCTCCAAGTGTATGACCAGTTTTTGTCTAGTACGCACCACCAGCGACAATCTATAAATAATTTTACAATTATCGATAACGGCGACATAACAATAATAACTATATTTTATTTTATCGAAACCATTACACACACGAGTCCTCACACGAGATATAACTTTAATCGTGATTACAGTTTTACGAAAATCACGTAGGTACGCATCGCTCCGTGTGTAACCAGCTATTTATTTTACTGTTTTGTTCATCGTTTTTTTTAAGTATGGCAAATAAAAAAAACAAAAAAAATAAAAATACCAACAATAAACGGCTAACTGGAAAATCACTTGTACATCGACGTTACAGTAAAACTAATAAGTAAGTTCGTATATTCCTAGTTTTAAAATATAACACGCCACTGTCTACCTACTTATTTTATTTTATCAATAACGAATACTTAGATAGGATTTTACTATACGTATTTTGTAAGTGTTATTGTATGCGAACAGATATAGGTAACTTGTGCTATTAAATTTAGAAAAGCAGAAGATAAGCCTTTACATCAAAAAATTGCTGGTACATCAATAATATTATTTATTACCTATAATTAGCGTGTTTACGGGGGGGGGGGCTCCAAGGGGTCCAATATTATGTGAATCCCATCATGAACAATTCCTAAATACGCCACTGTTATATATATTATAGAATAAGTAATAACTTAATTTATCAAATACTTTAACAGTTAAAGTTTAACTTGTTCTATTCTAGGCCTTAGATTTGATATTGCTAATGCTCCTAATCATCGAATATTTGATTATCACGAAAACTGTTCAACATATTTTTGTGATAAAAAGTCAATACAATTAAATGATAAAATAAAAGAACTGGCTATTTCACGAGAAATTGAAACAGTTGCGTCTCGTTTATCAAACAATGCCAAGAGTTTATTATTAGATGTGGACAATAATATTTGTGAGCAGTTTAACAGTGTCATCAATAAATTTCTAGGTGGAAAAAGAATTAATTTTACACAAAAAAGTTCATATAGTACACGTGTTTATGCTGCTGTTGTCAGTTTTAATTCATCACAATATTTGAGAACAGTAAAAAAAAATACAACGCAAATGAGCCCAGGTATTATTTTTCTTTTAATTTAATGATACAAGTAAATGTTTATAACCATAAAAATTTAATGATTTTAGGAGTTGTGGGGAAAAAATTTTTAAAAAGAATATTGGAAAAAAGGTATAAATGTCAAAACAGAAGAAAAATATTGTCAAATAAAAAGTCAAACCTAAAACCTAAACGATTAAATTTTAGTAAGAAAGCTGATGAGAATTATGGCAACGCAGACAAATTAGACATTCTTAAAGACATTAAATGTATAGGATTTGTGAATGAAATGAATCAATTTGTCAAGTAATATTATCAAATACAATTTAGATTTACACATTATTATACACCTATAATTTGACATGAAATTCACATTGTATTTTTTAGAAAACTAGGCGAAGTCGATCGTTATGAAATTGAACGAGTTACTAGAGATCAAGCTTTTAATGATACTTGGAAACGTGAAAGGCTTTGCAGACTTACAGCTAGTAATTTCGGTCGTATTTGTAAGATGCGTGCAAATACTAGTTGTAAAAGTACAGTGTATTCAATTTTATACTCTAGATTCACCTCTAAGTAAGAACATAACTAAATACCAATTAATTATAATTGTTAAGCGTTTTTAAATAAAAATACAATTTAGGGCAATTCAAAATGGTAGAGATATGGAAGGGGTTGCTAAAATGAAGTTTGAAGAAATGTATGCAGGAATTCAGATTAAACCTAGTGGTTTATTTATAGACGAAGAATTTGCATTCCTAGCTGCAAGTCCCGGTTTGTAATAATTATTCATAAAAATTATTTATATTTTATACGCTTACTAATAACATATGTATAAATGTATAATACTGTAATGTATGATTGAATAATGTAGATGGAATTATTGACGAAAAAACAATTGTAGAAATTAAGGCCCCATACTCAGCGAAAGACAGCCAAAATGCAATCGAGGCTGTCGAAAGTGGCAAAGTATGCCTGATACTATATAATATATATATATACTAATATCATATATCATTCACAATTTTTAAATATAACTATAAATGTAATTATAATTTTGTTTAGTTACCTTACTGTAAAATCGAGAACGGTCAATTAAAATTAAAAAATAATCATAATTATTTTTATCAAGTGCAAGGTCAACTTCACATTTCAAAAAGAGAAACATGTTATTTTATTATATATTCTCCTCAGTGGATTTCAATAGAAAAAATAAAATATGAAAATGATTTTTGGATTACGAGAATGGTCGATAAATTAAAAACGTGAGAATATAAAATGTTTAAACACTAAACTATATGAATACCTATTATAATTTTGAATTATATATATATTACATCATTTTACATTGTTCTTTGTAGATTTTATTTGGACTGTTTGCTTCCGGAAATTGTAGATCAAGCTTATAAATATCGATTGATGGTGTCAGATATTAGGGAATCCGAAAAAGTGGAAATATTAAAAAATAAAAATAGTAAATGATGAAAACCATTTTTGTTATTATTTTATTATATTTATTGTAAAATTGTAATTATATTTTTAATTATATCATTAAATTTCTGTTGTAGTTTCAAATTGTATGGTTTTTATTTGACTTAAATGTATTGGTTTCATATAATATTGATTGACTGCAAGAATAAAATAAATAAATCGAAATACGAGAGTACCTATATTATATTTGTGTACTTTTATGTTACAATATACTATACAACTATACATTTTAAATTAGTTATTTTTAGGCAGTGAATGTACCCGATCTCCAAAAATTACAGAATGATAAATAAAGATTTTAGAGTATTATTATTATCATTACGAGTATATTATAATTATTATATTAGTAAATTACTACATTAGGTATAGGTATACCTACTACCAACATATTATTAATTTAAAAAAAATATTTGTAATTACTTATTACACAATATTTTAATAACATTAACAGTTGAACGTAAAAGATAAAACACGGAAAATTAATATTAATTTAATTGCGCTGTATTTATTTTTATTACCATTTATTGGATTTTACTAAAGTATTATATTTAAATAAGTAATAATTCAATAACTACAAATCAAGTTATGTTATGATACAGTTTCTACGATCTATATATTGAGACATAAATTTAGGTAAGCAGTATATTAGATTATAATCGGTAGTTCATAAGTACGCGAGGGTATTGAAAATATTACAGCGGCATTTGCGCATAATGCATTTTATAATGATACGAATCGTACTGGACGAACGTTCATAGACAAATAAACGGCGCTCCCGAACGAGCACTCGTCGCCGCCGTCGGCCGGTTGCGATTTGCGAATAGTAGGCGTGACTTAAACGCCGCGCGCTTGCGGATCGTGAAAACACCTAACAGCGCATTCTCTTAGCCGTTTTATACGTTTCACTTTGGGTATCACGTCCTCTTAAAGAAAAATTCCAAACTGTTCATCCTAATCTGTGGACATTTTTAGGTGATTGATTTAAAAATTTAATTAGATGCACTAGATTTAATACAATTTATGTTATTTATTAATTATATTTTTTTTGTCTTTGTTATTGTCCGTCTCCCGGGCTTTTGGCGTCACGCGCCCAGGCAGTGGTTCACGCACGCAGACGCAGTGTTTCACACCAGCCGCGTCAGATCCGAAATGTCGCGCGTCAACCACGTGCTGGCATCGCTGGACGACGAAGGCATCCGCGCGGTTTCCGACTTGCTCGGCATCGACGCGTCGTACAGTCTGGTACGAGAACAACTCATCAGCACGTATATAGCGCCGCAGGCCACTCGTTTTCAGTCCCTCGTGCATCCCGGAGGCATGGGAGATCGCACGCCATCCCGACTCCTCAGAGACATGCGGGACGTTTATCCCGAAGGTATGTCGGATGCGACACTACAGCAGTTTTGGTTGGCCAAACTTATAACGGCCGTACGCACCGTCATCGCGGGTTTTTCCGGGCCACTCGACACGTTGGCAGAACGAGAGGATCGAATTTTCAAAGCGTGCGAGGCCCGAGAGGTCGCAGAAGTTCAGACCACACTGCGTGCACGTTGCGCCGCCGTTTTCCCGCCGCAACACGACATGGGACCAGCTCTAAACACCTCAGCACCCTCACGCGTCCAGACAACACTCGAGACGCGCGTACAATCGCTCGAGGCCACGATCGCTAATTTGATCACTCAGCTCTCACAGATGACGTCGGCTCAAGCTTCACAGCCCACGCTCTCGTACCACGCTCCTTTCGCGCGCACAGTACAGTTTGTAACGCCCGCGCCAGCAACGTCTGCCGCAACAGGTTGGTGCTATTATCATTCTACGGCTCCAACGCGCGAAAGTGCCGCACTCCGTGCACCTACGACCCCACGAATAAAAATTGAGGGGGCGGTGTTATCTGACCACATTCACGACGACTTTTTGTCGCCGATCAACACACCGGACGTCGATTTCTAGTCGACTCCGGTGCCGAAATCTCTCTCCTTCCCGGTTCCCCTTCAAAATTTAAAAATAAGAATAATTTTTCACTTTCGACATTAAATTTAATCGCCGCAAACGGCTCACAAATCAAAACCTACGGACCCAAACAACTACAGCTCGATCTGGGTTTAAACCGCGTCTTCACGTGGACTTTCGAACTGGCCGACGTGGGACGACCTATCCTCGGAGCCGATTTCCTGCACTACTACGGATTACTCGTGGATATCCGATGCAGCCGTCTCGTCGACACATCACACAGATTTTCTGTCCAAGCCGCGCTCGCTCCCGACACAGCACCGGCCGTCATTTGCGCCATCGCACGACCGTCGAAGTGGACGTCGCTGCTTTTGGATTTCCCGGAGGTGACACGCGAATCGCCCGTTCCGGCCGAATTTTTACACGATATACAGTGCACGAAATACTTACTAACGGCCTCGACGACTACCACCCGACCGGCTAACGATAGCTAGTGATGGCCGATTCAGGTCGGTGAATCGATTTTAGAATCGATTTAAATCGGAATGAAAAAAATCGATTCGAAAAAAATCGTTGCCCGAAAAATCGATTTTTTGGAAAATCGATTCTAAAAATAACGATTTTTTAAACAACTATATGGTGCTTTTTGAACATTTTCTAGCTCTCCCTTGTGACGCCTAGGTCACAATGATAAGTATATAAAGGTTTTCCAAACTCATTAATGCCAGTGCGAGTACTCCCTGCCTTAGCCCCTCTTGAAATTTGAGCGACAAGTGTTAGTGTTATAACCAACGGAACTCACCACTTCACCACTTGTTTTCACACATTTATTTTTTTACTTGTACAAGTAATTTGAATTTTGAAACGCAATATTTTTAAATGACCTTATACTGTCATAAATGGATTTTACACCTCATTAAAATAACATACTTGATGTTATGTAGTGTGTACTATCAGTAACATATAATTGTTCTACAATAATATTTAATTATATAAACTATAAAGTACTTAAATATGATTTTTTTTTTATTCTTCTGCAGTGTAGAGTAACTTCTAGTAATAATTCTCACATATTGTATACTATTATATTTTTTTGTTAATATAAATAAAAAAAAATAAGTAAGAATCAGATACAATACAAATATATGTAAATAATATTGAAATTTAAGTTTGAGTTGACTAAGTTAGGATTTAGGTATTTAATGTAGGTAGGTAGATAAATAATACAACAATGATTATGGTAAACACTGTATTTTTTTTTGTTTATTATATCATTGGTACTTTGACATAATTTTTTACAATAACTATTACAACTTTAACTACAATTTGACATCAATAAAAATAATATCGAAAAAACAATGTTAGGTATTAAAATGTATTCAACATTTCAAAAGTATTTTTTACAAGACTGTGTACATATTTACAAATAATATACAGATAATTACATTATACATATTAATACATTTTATATACAAAAGGCTGTACAGATACATTACACTATACATATTTACAAATAATTACATCCCACAATAAAAACAACTTTTTTTATTCTATGTGCCAGTCTTCAAAATTTAGAGAACTTAGAAATAAAAGCTGTTGCAACTTTTCCCCCTTTAAACGGTTTCTTTTTTCGGTCATTATATTTCCCGCTTTTGAAAACAATCTTTCCGAAGGGACAGAAGTTGCTACTAAAGACAAATATGGTTGTACAATTTTTTTTAAGAGAGGGAACACATAGCCATTTATATCCCAATATTTAAGTATGTCATCACCTAACAGTATTGTGGGCTGGCTTATATAATGCTTAAGTTCAGTTGGCATTCGCTCTTCAGACTGTTCTGAACTTTGTGATGCAGCTTTTTTTGAAACTAGATCATTGTGAACTGACCACAAACTATCACTGCGTTCACCATCATCATCACTAGAGCCTTGGTTTGAGGAGTTAGGTTCTTCACAATTACTTTTTATTTCATTAATTTTATTTTTAATAAATTTAATAGCTCTTGAGCTAGATATTGGGTTATACAAATGAATAGTTTTGAACCGGGGATCTAATATAGTGGCAACACTAAGGAGACTTCTCTCCTCCATCCTACCAAACATTTTATCTAAATTTTCTAACATTGCCTTTTTTAAGAATAAAGCAGTTGGATGGGTTAGATCAATACTATCAGTCTTTTTAATAAGACAATTAATTAATGGTATAACTGTGCTGCCAGTTACATATTTTTGACCACATAATTCTCTTGTCGCCACTTCCATCGGCCTTAACACTAACAACATTTCCTTTGCTACATCAATTTCATCAGCTGTCAACATTTCGGGGCCCCGGCGAATATTGATTAATACTGAAGCAATATGGTTGGAACATAAAATAAATCTATCTATCATAAAATAAATGGAGTTCCAACGTGTTGGTACAGATTGTTTTAGTTTATGATCGCACAATTTTCGAAGTTCGTCAGAAGCCGCTACAGATTGCTTGAAATAAGTTACAATAGCCTTAATTTTGTTGATGATATTATGTACATCTGCAAGATTAACCAATGCCCTTTCGGATACCAAATTCAGAGTGTGGGCAAAACATGGCAAATGTTTTTCTTGGCCAAAAGTTTTGTTAACAGCAGATAATATATTAGACCCATTATCGGTGACGACGGTGAAAATCTGGCTTTTTGTTATACCCCACTGAAGAAAAAGGTGCTCAAACCAAGCGGATATATTGTCAGATGTATGGCTGGCAGAAAACTCTAACACACCAAGTGTCACACTCTCAAGAGCAACTTTGTTTAAACTTAAAAAATGTACCGTCATACCCAAAAAACTTCTTGTATTAAGAATGTCTGTCAAAATATCCGACGTTAAGGTTAAATGCTCTACAAGACTCAGCTTAGATTTAACTAATGCGGATAAAACCTCATATTTACTTTTGATGAGCTTTGTTATAGTTTGCCTGGATGGAACTTTGTACATAGGCACTGTCTTCTGCATGAAGAACAGGAATCCTGGTTTTTCTGTTATAGATAACGGCAGATTATCTTTTGCTACCATGTACACCAGCGCATCCGTGATAGCTCGTGTCTTATATCCTCCTTCTAAAATAATTTAGACAATTTATTATAATTTTATAGTTATGAATTAAAAAATTTACTCTTACTATCATAAGATTTGATGTCCGAAAAAGACTCGTGCATAGTTCTCTGCCTTAAGCTCACTGACTGTGGAGAACTTGATGTTGATGACAATGTTGTTGGTATAGATCCACTACTAAATGATACCACGGAATTGTTGTCTACAATACCCGAAGAAGAAGAAGTCGATGATGTTGCAAAAAAATTAAGTCTGCCTTGTGTCTGTTGAGCCTATAATAAAAAAAAAATTGGTTTTAAGCACATTATTAGTAATTTAGCATCTTAGTATCTTACCTTATTTACAATGGTCTTAGCTAACTCAGCAAAATCATTGTCACCAGGATCATCAGGATCGTCAACATCTTCATGTTGTGGTCGAGAGTAACTTGTAGATGAAGACGATGCAGTTGACATCATTGAATTCCTCGAACTAGTTGATGCCACTGATTGAGTTGAAGAAACAGATGTTCGACGAACCTTCGTCTTACTGACAAAAACCTTGCTTATATCAATAGAAGCATGATTTCGCTTCATGTGGTTGCGAATATTGGTTGTGTTACCACATGGTCTGACAGGAGCCTCACACAGTTTGCATTTAACAACTCCCAAATCAGATGTTTTTTCAAAAAAGGTCCAAATTGAACTTCGAGATTTTGACGACATTTCGACGTGTACAAACTACAAGTGTTTTATTTTATATAATTGTATGACTTGAAGAGAAGTCCAACAAAGAAATTGGAAACTTTTAATTTGAATCCTACATTGAAGGAAGTTTTTATTAAGTATAACACTCCACAGCCATCTAGTGTTCCAGTTGAGAGAGTATTTAGTGTTAGTGGAGCTATTTTATCAAAAACACGAGGAAAAATGAGCTATGAACATTTTGAAAAAACCATGTTACTTAAATGCAACCAATTTTTTTGGGAATGATTTATTTTAATTGCTCTGTATACATCATTTATATTTCATTAACCACTTTTTAATTAAGAATATATTATTAAAGAATTTCTATAATATAACAAGTTTTATTTATTTTCATTTTCCAGTATACAATTGAAAGTGGTACACAAAGATCTAATAATACCTTGGTGAATGTATCATGACAATTTTAAATTAGTAATTACAACTTTAATTTAGCAAACTAACAAGTAGAAATGTAAAAAAGAAAAAAAAAGTATTTGAAAAGTATTTAAATACATGGCAAGTATTTATATTTTGTTCTTAAATACTTTTTCTTAAAAGTATTTGAAATGTATTTTAAATACTTTATGAAAAGATGCATTTGTATCTGTATTTAAATACAAGTTTAAAAGTATATTTTACAAGACTGTAATTTATCACATTGTCGTTCTACATAGACTATTGGATTCGTTAGGTTAGGTTTAATAAGTTTAATTTGATTTTAAATATGTATCATATTTGCTGTGGAGTTCAATGCACCATCATTACTGATACATCAAACATTACATCCAACTAAACAATAGGGCTTGGATGTTTGTGACTTGACAAATTTCTTTTTTTACTGACAGAACTATACTCAAAAGTTGTACTATATTATTGTTGTAACGCTTGAGAAATCCTTTATATAGTACACACTATTCACCATTTATTAATACATTTTAGGTCATGTGTACTTGCATATTTTGACATCTCCTTTTTTCCAGGAACATGCGTCAGGCGTGGCAGCCGGCAGGCAGAAAGAGACCTGGCCGATGCCGATCCCGAAGGTGTGTGTCCTAGGCCGATAACAATGCATTTCATCGCAAATGCGACCCGGGATCAGCGGCGATACAACCTGCCCACCGCAAATGAAGTTGCGGCCGTGTTCGTGGGTGACGACGGTCGTCCGCCCAGAAACCTCGATCTGGTCATCTACGACACAAATCCAATCAACCCGCAACACAGGATGCAAAACATACCTGCGGGTTAGTCAATAACTATTTTGCACCTGGCTTTATATATTTTCACCTAAAATACTCAATTCACATAACTGTTTTCTTTTAATCATGCATTTACATTCACTACATTTATGCATTTTTAATAATACTCCAGCGATATGTTGATGCAGAAAACAACGTATAAACACGTCGAACTATACAAAAAAGGTAATGGCTATTGTTGATTTTTTGCAGCATCACACAGGACTAGGTTTACAATAAGGGCAGCGAAAGGAGTAAAACATGCTCGAGAATTTATGTTTAAGATTCGGGTTTGAACTCCTTGATATCTTACAGTTATGTTCGATCCATTATCGAAGGACTGACTTCGACAAGTTTCAATGTTTATTTTATATAGCTTAAGTTGTTTAATCAGAACATCAGATATATTTAAACCAGGAGTAGAATCAACCATTACAAAATCTAAAAAATACTCCTGTATAGTAGGTGTACTGTATTCATTTTCTTCATTCATACGTACTATTCGCAAAAGAATAGCAAGTTGCTCTCCGTGTTCAATATCTGGAGTGCAGTCCATTATGATCGTAAGGTACTTAGCAGACTGTATGTTTTTTTATTATTTTTTGCTTGACTGCATTGGCCATCATATTAATAATTTCGTCTTGTATTCTATGACCTAGATAATGGATATGTGTTTCTTTATTTTGAATTTTGTTAAAGTGTTCCATTATTACTGGATCGAATTTTGCCAGCATTTCTAGCCAAGAAACGTCCCATTACTTTTTGTAAACACAGTACATCTGATGAACCCCGAAATGCATCATTATGAGCAGCTAAATAATGAATGACTGATAAAATTCTTTTCAGTATATTTGTCCAATGAATTTTCTCCTTCTCAATAATAGATAAATGTGGTTGATTAATTAATTTTTCTTTCAAAATTCTTTTTTTTAATTCCGTCCTGGCTTCAATAGATTTAACCTGAACAGAACGCTCATGAGTTATAAGTTTCTCAGACAAGTGTTTCCAGTCGTTTGTTCCGATAGTACTTAGATAGTTGAGGTGGGGGTTTTCAGAAGGTAAAAGCTTACAACTATAACAAAACATGCAATTTTTCGTAATTAAATAAACAAGCCAAACTCTATCAGTTTTTTCACCATTTATTAAATTTTTTTTAAACAAATTTTTGTAAATTTTCGTTTAGAGCCATCATTTTGAAGAGTCTTTGGAAATGCCTAGTCTATTAAGCGTATTGGTCCTAACTTAATTAGGTATATCATAGCTTATTTGATTGTCCACATGGTTAGGCCAGTTTCCAGGGTCACCCCATATATGTGATTGACATTTTAAGCAATCATCATTACCAACAACATTTTTTCCTCTAAACTTTTTGTTATTTTCTAAAATATGGTTTTTCGTTGAATTTTCCTCAATATTGATAAAGTTTGAGTGTTATCTAAATATGAAGAAATGTATTGTTTTGGATTTTCAGTAATTTCAATATTATCATTTTTAGATATGGTTAAAAATTGTTCATGGTTTGTTATGTTTCTGCATCAACTCCTCAGCCTTCCGTTTTTTTCTCGTTTTACGTTTCCTGACTCATATTTACTGAACCTATCAGGTTCAAGACCAGTCATGGTTAAGAAGCCTATCAATTATAACCAATTATAATCGTATGAATTAATTATCATCAAGAGCACTGATTGTTTTCTCTCTCTGGCCCACGCGAAATATGGACAAAATGCATTTACGCAATAACGTTTTGTTGATGTTTTTGAGTACTCTTAAAAGAGTAAAAAGGACTAAAATATTAAATAACCCAGCACCAAAATTATAGAGAATAATATTTTTGAGAGCATAACATATAGATTGCGTAATGCATAATACGCAATAATATTATAATTATTCTGAGGCAGTAATCGACAATATATTTTTAAAAACTGTACCTACTTCTATAATACGTTTACACGTTATTCTATATACAGTGAAACCTGACTTAAAGGGCACCCGTCTATAACGGACACCTCTCTTAACGGACAAAATGACCAGGTCCCGGCAAAAATATAGGCATTCTAATGTATTTCGACTTGTCTATAACGGACTCCTTCAATTACGGACATGGACACTAATATTTAATCCAACAATTCCATAACGGACAAAAATACATACATACATTGTACATACATACTACGAAAGAGCGTCGATAAGGAACGCAATTAGGTAATTTAGTGAAAACATGGATTACGACCAATTGGCAATTAAATTATCACCGATTACGATAACGCTAATTGCCTATTGAATTTATACAGTCCAATATATCCAGATATAAATTTAAATACGTATAAATGATAACCATGAGTATCAAACGTTTTTATTCAGTTTCTATCGGTTCGCAGTTAGAGTTGTACATATTTTCCTTAGCATTGCCACCTCCCGTGCCGCGTAAAGCTTTAAATTTACAAAAAAAGGATTTTCATATGTGAGCGAATTAATTATCCATCACGAGTTGGAAATGCCCAAATCGAAGTTCAAAAAACAAACATCAATAGAATCATTTTTTAAAAAATAATTAATAAATTTATACAAATATAATAGTATGTACATATAATACATTAATAATGTGTCATTGTATGTATGCAATATAAAATTAATAATTGTTATTGTAATAAATAATTAAAATTAAATTCATATTTATGTGTATAAACATATATGTATAATATTAAGAAAGATTATACCTAATATGTACATATTATAAAATATAAAACTATACAGATGTGACTGTCCGTTATTTATTTATTTATTTATTTATTTATATGGGTATATTAACGGGCGAAGCCCCTTACAACAATTTAGATACAATATAAAAGTTTAAACATGATAATGATTTAATAATAATACTAATACAATGTTATATACCGATTTCACTGTACCTACATTCAACTATTTTCCAATTGCATATTCTGAACGATAACCATGTCCACAACAATGTTTGATCAGAAAATAATAATAATTATTGTCTTTAATTTATTATAATATAGATTATAATACAAGATTTGGCTACAATATAAATAATTCAATATTATCACCGAACGGATGTGGAGATAACCTAACTAAAATTACAGACAATACGGCCGCGGTGCAATAGTACATTCTACATTCTTATACGTCATACGATCTGATCAGAAATTCAGAAAGAATAAAATCAATTTATTAAATGAAGGTTGACTATTAACACGTAAAAATATAATACTAGACAATTATCTATTGTTAAAAATGTTATTCATACCATTACATAAAATGTAAAAATCGTAAAACGACGTCTGAACTCTAAATGTTAAATATAATTAAAAAGTGAATATATCAGCATCACCCGGGTCGCGTATTTACTTATGCTACTCGAGACTAGCCAATAGATCCCAAATTCAGTTTGGGTTCGTAAAACAAATTTATTTTACGGATACTACTCGAGTCTGGCCACTATGTAATATACCGCTATACTGAAATAAAGACTCATA
>NW_019104457.1:0-7734 GCF_001856785.1 Myzus persicae
ATGTTTTTTTAATCCATGATCACCCCATAGCTTATATTTACAAGGGGTTTTACTAAAAGTTGTAAAATATCTTTTACATATAATTAATTTAGATTTATGTTTTGTCTTTTGACTACGAATAAGTCTACAAAAATTATTGATAAAACAATAATGTGATTTTTCCCCATTCTTAACCAAAAGCAGATGAAGGGTTAAGGGGGAAAAACGATAATAGTCAATATTCCTAAAATATTCAGTATTGCAATTTTAAACTTTCAGAACCCAATAAACGTAGAGATCAAGTATAAAATAATTCAAAAAAATTTATTTTAGTGATATAACTTATTTTAGATACAATGAATCAAAAAAATATTAAATTTACATTTTAGATTTTAAGAAAAAAAAAATTGAAAAAAAAAAATATTGACATTGATCTTTTCTTCCCGTTATTGATCTTCATTTTCATCGATTGGTGTATTATCTGCATACTCCACAATGTCTTCATCTCCATCTGCTTCATCTGACTTAAGTGCGTCATAGAATTTTTGGGCATCCTGGTTGGTTAAAAACTGTTTTAGGTGTAGTAGGTCTTTAAGTTTTGATTTTTTTATTGGAAGAGGACCATCGTATAGAGGACGTAGAGTAGTGTTTTTATTTTTTAGTTTCCTTTTATTTGTGGGGCGAGTGATGACAGCTGATAAGTAAGGCCCATTATACATAGACTTGTGGTATATAAATCGAGATTTACTTTCCTCAATAAGTAACACTCGAATGGGTCTCGTTGGAATTGGGCATCTTGTTGGGTATAAATCTGAGAAATAATCTGTCCATGTCTTGAACTCGACTTCAATGGCACAGTCAATAACATTAAATGGTGTTGGTTTTTGACGGCTCTGTAGAAAGATATTCCTCCAGTCATCAGGTAGTTCAGCATAAGATTTAGAATTAATTTTTCCCATATCTCTATCGCATTCCAAATACGAATGACCACGAATTGGGAACACCATTTTTATGCTATCAAAACGTTTCTTTTTACAGATCATATAATGAAAAAATCTTATTATAGTGTAATTCTTGTTCTGACCTGCACATGAATCACAAAAAATAATTAATTGTTTGACTTTCGGATCCAAAATTTTGGAAAAATAATGTTCAAGCATTGAACATACGTCATCTGCTCCTTTTCGTGCGACAGTTTCATCATACGTGTACAATATTGAAGATTCATCTGACAAAACGTGTACATTAAAGGAAATAAAGTTTAACTGTCGACGATAATACACATCATTAGTAGTAATATTGGGTATTGGAAGATTTCTCTGGTAGTCCATAACTATAGCTTCTAAATCAGGAGTCTTTTTTGCTACCCTCCTATACCTCCTTTTCAGTTCATAGAACTTATCGCCCTTTCTTTGGTGTAATTCATGTTCTACTGACTTTTTTTTTAATGTTTTATTTAAACTATTTTTTGTATCATTATCTACGCAAGTAGCGATCTGGTTTTCTATTAGTTTTATTTCAGCTTTGTAAACATCACATACACTACAAGTATCTTTTCGAGGGTACCCAAATGATATATTAAATTTTTGTTCGAATATGTCACGGAAAGTTGTATAACCTACTATATTTGCAGGATGTTTGTCATTATAAAACGTGTGAAGTTTTTTAATATTTAATTCTTCCGGGAGATACAGTTTTTCACTATCCTTGGGTGAGTAATGGGATTTTCTACCTTTCAAAGATTTTATGAAATCAAAAACTTTTGTCTTGGTGTCATCAGATAACTTATGCGGTCTGTTAGAATGTTTTCCGCGATTATCAGTGCCAACTACACCAGAAATAAGCAATTTTTTTTTTATTGTTTGAACACGACGATTAGAAATACCATGGATACTTAAAAAAGCTTTATAACAAATAACAATATCTTGCAACGCACCATCGACATAACTGCGCAAACGATAACTATAAGAGGAATCATTAAAATTTGCTTCGTTCGGATCCTTCCTACTTCTACGTTGTACAACAGGTTGAATCGTAATCAAACCCCCAAGATACTCATTTTGGCGGTTGACTCACCTAAATTGTTGAAATGTTTGATGATTCTATTTCTTTCTTCAGGAGAAATAACTTCGAAACATTTATACCTCTTACAAAGACAGTCACTCCCTAACTCGTTGGACGTTGCACGAATTTTTTTCATTACCTCACTCAATCTTCCGGTTTTTTTTCGTTTTTTGACCCGATTAGCATTGTCCTTTTCAGATTCTGCACTAGAATCACTAAAACTGGTGTCCATTTAAAAAAAAAAAACTTAGCACTTGTCCGTTTTTATGAAAAATAAATACTAAAACACGTGGGACGTAAAATATGATCAAATAATACTGTTATAACAATATCATTTCACTGTAAAATCGTCGTACGTACTGCAGTCTGCAGATAATATTATATCAAAACGCAACAAGTACATAACAACGGTCGTTATCGATGTGATTAATAATAAATACTGGATAACAAAATTACGTACTAAAATTAAAAACCATACACATGACTATGATCGTTTTTCCCCGTTTCCGCTCGGACTCTGATCTTTTTTTCCCGTCATGATAATATTTAAACCAGGGACTGGAACCTACAGGGTTTTTCGGTTCCGGTTCCGGTTCCGGTTATTAAATTAATTTGTTTAAGGGTTTCGGTTTTGTTCCGGTTTTCTAAAAAAATATAAGGGTTCTAGAACCGGTTAATACCGGTTCTGAAAAATACCGGTTATTTTCGGTTAATTATGATTTCTGACTATTAAAGATTTATTAAAAAAAATAGTATAAAATAATTTAATTATTCTTGTTTAATTTGTAATTATTTCATGAAAATAGAAGGTATTATGAAGGAATAGTTAAAAATTAATTATAAAGATATATAATATTTATAAATATTAGCCTATGATCTATAGGAAAATAAGATAATGATGTAAATATTTCTGTGGGTTAAGTTAAGCTATTTTATTCCATCACATAGTAAGAATTTCTAAAATATTAAGTAATATTTCATTTTTGTAATATTGTGAAATATTATGATTTTATGAAATATATATTTTTAATTTTAATTAGGAGACAAAGTTGACACTGGCTATTGTTAATTGTTATAACCATTGTAGGTGGGTATATACTATATACTATATTGTGATTTGTAATATTTATATTTTGTAATTTGTACATTTGTACTGATCTAAGGTATCAGACCAGAAAAGTGTTTTGCTAGAAAAAAAACTTAATACTTAATAGACAATATACTCATTGTAATATAAACCCCTATGGGGCCTATTCTCAAATCAATCGAAATTGGTTGTCGAAAATATTTATTCGATTGTCAACTTTCGATCGAAATAATTGATTCGATTTCAAATTTTCGATCAATCGTATTCTCAAACATTTATCGAATCTTGATGAATCGAATAAATTTTATTCGACAGTGTTTCCGATCATCGAAAAAAGTTATTTTTTTTTCCATGAAATTTGAAATTGTTATCTTATTTTATGATAGTAAAGTTCATATTATAATAAAAATTAAAAAATCTTATAGGTAGGTAGTCTTACAGACTACAGTTTAAACCTACATTATACTTATAGTTTTAAACTAGTATTGGATCATAAGCGATTAAGTGATTTGCATTATGGCTGATAGAAAAACAAAAGGAAAGTCTGTGACTTATGCACAGAAGGAAGCTCTTGTTGAATTCTTAGAGAACAATGTACAACTAAAAAAAGGTAAATTCAACTCACAATTTACCCACAAAAATGCGCAACAACTTTGGGAACAAATAACTTCAAATTTAAATTCCATGATTGGTGCAAAGAAAACGGCAGATAAGTGGAGAAAGGTATTGACAAATATTAATTAACAATAAGTATTTCATTAGTTACTAATTATTGTTTAACATTTTATTTGTTACACAATTAGTGTTGGACTGACATGAAATGCAATGCAAAAACAAAGAGCGTGGATCTAAAAAAAAATTTAAGAAAAACTGGGGGAGGAAGTGGAAAAACAGATGAATTAGAATTAGCTCCATTAGAAGAAAAAATTGCTACTTTAATTGGAGATGTCCCCATTTTTGGCCACCCTAATACAGTGGAACCTTCAATTACTTTTGAGGGATATGAAGTTGTTATGGATTCTACTGATAATATTTTGCTGTAAGCATTAACTGTATTTTCTTTTATTACAACATTTGTATATATTCTATTAAGCAATAACTATTATAGTACATAGCACCAATAAAAATTAATATTTGATAGGTCAACTGAAATATTACCACCGGAAATTCAATCATCATCAAATGATTTTTTGCACAACAACATGGAAATGTAAGTGTTTAAATCATTATAATACTATAAATTATAAATGTAAGTATAATAAATCATGAACTCATTTTTATATGAACAAAATTAATGTTTTATAGGCCAACTACAAATGAATTACTAAATAATGACATTGATATGTAAGTGTTTAATATTTATTGCTTATTTTATATGTACAAAATAAGTTTTAATTACTATTTTTATGCTTATAGATCTCAAAAGAATGAAGTTGGTATTAAATTCACTAGTAAACAAAGGTATTATTTTCATGAGTTTATATGAACATTACATTGTTTTTACTTAAAAACATTATTGGTTGTATAAATGTTTTGTTGCGGTGTGCCGTGTAAACTTTGTATTGCATTAATATTATTAGTATTAAGTGCTAAGTTTGGTACCTAACAATCTGTAATTTTAAGTACCTATGTCAATTCATTTTAGTGCAATTTGAAATTGTTCTATGCATCTTTTTGTAAAAAGCATATAAAATCATATAATGATATTCATTGATTATTATGGCATATTTTTTTTATTTTTTTAATAGAATATAAGGAGAATATAAGTTTAGTTTTTTATATTATAAGACATGTCCTGTTTACACAAAATCATATATTTATTGATATTAAATTTGATAATAATGCAATTAAGTGATTTTTGTAAAATATTGGACATGTGCCCTTTCTATATTTAACCTTAACGATTCTTATATTATATTACATTATGTGGGTATTCAATTAAACCTTTTCTAGTAAACTTAATATTCTACAAAAATCGGTCAATGCTTCTATTCAAGTTGGCAATACAATTGATGAGAGGAATACAATTCTAAAAGATTATTGCTCTAAAAAGTTAGTTCTTTTAGAGAGAATTGCTATTGCAAAAGAAAAAAAATTAGCAATAATGGAGAAAAAAATGAATATGCAGATTAATGCAGATAAAAATTAATCATTAGTATTTATAAGTTTATAACATTTTGTTAAAAAATATTTTATTTTATTGATTGTTACTATATGTATTATGTATATTATTATTACATTGTATTGAAAAAATTGTTTTTTTTAGTTTAGTTTTAATTTTGTGATACTGAAACTAATATAATCAGACTGAATATAAGATACTTTTATTTTTTATGTTGTTATTCTGCAAAGTTTTTTTTTATAAGATTTGTTTATTTAAATGTATATAATATAAATTGTTATTTCTTACACTATTGGTATTTTAATAATTTGTGAATTTTCTGGACTTATTGAAAATATAAATCAATGATTGTTTGTTGCATCCGTTTTCCAGCAGTGAGTTCTGGATTAATTCTGTTGACTATTTGTTCAACTTCGGGATCATTGTCTATATTACCTAAATCTATATCAGTCAAGTCTTCTATATTTCTAATTATTGGTATGTTATTAGAAATGCTAATATTATGTAAAATGGTACATGAGTTAATTATACTGGCAGCTTTTTCTAGTGAGTAGTGAAGTACCCTATGTTTAAGTAAGCATCTAAAATAGATATCAAAAAGTAAATAGCCCTATTAATTATTACATTTATCATTTTTATACTATTATATATAAATTTACCTAAACCGCATTTTAAGAACACCATTACAACGTTCAATTATTGATCTTGTTCTGCAAAACCATTTATTATAGTTAGCTTCTGGAGTGTTTGGTTGTGGTTGATACAATGGAGTCAATAACCACTGTCTCAATGGATATCCAGAATCACCTGCCAGTATAATATATTAAAAACTTTAAAAATGTTGTTAACAATAAAAAAAAATTGAGATTGTGTACCTAGTAAGAAGTATGATGTTTGTCCAATTGCATGTAACTGTTTCATAAGGCCTTCTACAGGGCTAAGACGCCAAATATGACTGTCGTGCGTACTCCCCGGAAATTTAGCACATACATTTAAGATCATTAAATCGGAATCACATATCTAATGAATTTTTTTTAATAATATACCTTCCAAATATAAATAATATTTTATATTTTATAAACTCACAAGTTGTGTATTTATGCTATGATAGCCTTTCCGGTTGACATATATATGTTCTGGATATACATCATCGGCGGTATTGGGTGGTACAATAGCCACATGAGTTCCATCTATAACTCCAATAACTCCTGGTATTCCAAATTTGTTGTAAAATCTAAATCATGTATTACCTATATATACTTAATACTTAAATTAAGAAAATAAAAAAATTGAATTACCCTTGTCGAATAATGTTAAGTTGTTCTATAGTGCTTGGGAAATGTATGTATTTATTTAATATTATAGGATTATTTAATGCTTCTGCAACTTCAGTAATACATCTACTAACTGAGGGTTGACTAAGGGCTGCGCCTCTGTGTTCCCCAATATCCTGCTGATAACTCCCACTAGCAAAAAATCTTAGAGCTGTTAATACCTTAAATGAAAATATTTTTTTATTATTATTTACTAAGTCATTAGCAAAACTAATAGTGCCTAATCTCAATAACATAGGCGCAACTAGGGGGAGGGCTAAGTCCCCCCAGTTATCCAAATAGCCCACCACAGTTTTTTGTTTAAAAATCGACTGAATTACTTAACAAAATTGTGAAGAAGCGTCCCCCCTCACAAGCATTGTTACCTTAGTTGCGCCTATCCTCAATAATCAATAGTTAGCAACTAACTTTTCTTTTTATAGTTATCCCAGAAGACGTCATTGGACTATTCATGTAAGGAGTCAATGTATCTATAAGTTCTTCAACTAATTGCTTACTTAAACGATAAGTACCAATAAACTTCCGATCTGACAATTCTGAAAGAAAAAATATGTTTGGTTCCAAATTTAAATTAGTTAACAATATAAAATTAAAAGAAAAGGATTTTAGTAAGTCCGCTTAATAAATTGATATGAATAATAAACTATCTATTTGTCCTTTGTTATAAAAATATTAGTTATAATAAAGGTTGGACCTACCAACAAAAGGATCTTCTTGTTTTAATATTCGTCTTGGTTCATTATCGTCAATAAAATTGACGATTTCCATGTTTACTATGCCATTCAATTGCATATACATTTCTAAATCGTCATCAACAAATGCCATAACTAACACTAGTATAACTATTATCGGTAATAGAAAAAATGAATAAGAAAGTTCAAAGTATTTTAAATCGGCAATGAAATAAAATATATTTAACAGTTTAACAATATTAAACACTGATTAACAATGGAATTAAATTGGAAATTATGTGTCGAAAACCGTTTTCGACTCATAATCCGCTGTCGTTGTAAATAGTCGAAAACTACTATCGAATTAACAGTCGAAAACCGTTTGAGAATAGTCTTTTTTGTAAATGTCGAAACCATCAGTCTTTTCGACTGATTTTCCATCGAAAACTGTTTTCGATACCTTTGAGAATAGACCCC
>NW_019104457.1:7756-35411 GCF_001856785.1 Myzus persicae
TAAAAAAATTGAATTACCCTTGTCGAATAATGTTAAGTTGTTCTATAGTGCTTGGGAAATGTATGTATTTATTTAATATTATAGGATTATTTAATGCTTCTGCAACTTCAGTAATACATCTACTAACTGAGGGTTGACTAAGGGCTGCGCCTCTGTGTTCCCCAATATCCTGCTGATAACTCCCACTAGCAAAAAATCTTAGAGCTGTTAATACCTTAAATGAAAATATTTTTTTATTATTATTTACTAAGTCATTAGCAAAACTAATAGTGCCTAATCTCAATAACATAGGCGCAACTAGGGGGAGGGCTAAGTCCCCCCAGTTATCCAAATAGCCCACCACAGTTTTTTGTTTAAAAATCGACTGAATTACTTAACAAAATTGTGAAGAAGCGTCCCCCCTCACAAGCATTGTTACCTTAGTTGCGCCTATCCTCAATAATCAATAGATAGCAACTAACTTTTCTTTTTATAGTTATCCCAGAAGACGTCATTGGACTATTCATGTAAGGAGTCAATGTATCTATAAGTTCTTCAACTAATTGCTTACTTAAACGATAAGTACCAATAAACTTCCGATCTGACAATTCTGAAAGAAAAAATATGTTTGGTTCCAAATTTAAATTAGTTAACAATATAAAATTAAAAGAAAAGGATTTTAGTAAGTCCGCTTAATAAATTGATATGAATAATAAACTATCTATTTGTCCTTTGTTATAAAAATATTAGTTATAATAAAGGTTGGACCTACCAACAAAAGGATCTTCTTGTTTTAATATTCGTCTTGGTTCATTATCGTCAATAAAATTGACGATTTCCATGTTTACTATGCCATTCAATTGCATATACATTTCTAAATCGTCATCAACAAATGCCATAACTAACACTAGTATAACTATTATCGGTAATAGAAAAAATGAATAAGAAAGTTCAAAGTATTTTAAATCGGCAATGAAATAAAATATATTTAACAGTTTAACAATATTAAACACTGATTAACAATGGAATTAAATTGGAAATTATGTGTCGAAAACCGTTTTCGACTCATAATCCGCTGTCGTTGTAAATAGTCGAAAACTACTATCGAATTAACAGTCGAAAACCGTTTGAGAATAGTCTTTTTTGTAAATGTCGAAACCATCAGTCTTTTCGACTGATTTTCCATCGAAAACTGTTTTCGATACCTTTGAGAATAGACCCCATATTAAGAAACATACAAAAACAAATAATTATAATGATAATAATTAATAATATTACAATATATTATAATCTATTTTTTTTACGTTTGATTGACGTGTTTGTTTCCAATTCAGATCTGTGAAAATGATCATAAAACATAATATTAAAAATTATATTGAACATTTTGTATATTATAAACTTACATCTGTAGTCGTTTTTCTTTTTTTTCAAAAAGTTTGTTAGTACGTATCAGTAACTGGTCTTCCAAGTGTTTGGAGCTAATATTAGTTCTATATGGAGACAGCACAAATTTTAAACCTGAGAAAAGTCTTTCAACACTGACTTGAGTTGCAGGCACACAAAATACAACACTAGCTAATTGATACAATTCCGGATGAGTATATTCCATACTTTTCCAAAATTTGAGTATATCAGTTTTATAATTTATTCGTTTTTGATGAATATTATAATTCTTCAGTATAGTTTCAATTTGTGTGAATATGACAGATGTCTGTGAAGAAGTTATTTCTAATGTTTCTATCTCGGTAGACTTGGACTTCAAGAACTGCTCTACTTGATCAGTTGAGTCCGAATCAGAGCTATCAAAATGTTCATCTATAGAAGTTTGATTATTTAAGTCTATATCATAATTATCATTATCATCACTCTGCAATTTGTTTAACTGAATCCAAACTTTTATTAAATGTTCTATGGAAATTAAACACTGTTCTTCGTTTAATGTTATTTTGTACCGCGGGTCCAAGAAGATAGCAGAAACAAAAACTTTATTATCGAGTATGAACTTTTCTCTGGAAATCATAAACTGCAATAATTTTTGAGCAAACGATGAATTTTGTGCTTCAGTTTTGAATTTGCATGCAATCCACTCTCCATAAAAGTCTGTAAGAGTAAGCTGTTCACTTTGTAGATTCTTTGTGCATATTTTGGCTGGTAATAAAGCTTTAAAAATTGTTTCGACATGCTGCCATTCATTGGAATTTAGACAAAATGATTTTAGCTTTTTATCATTTGCAGACATGTTTTTGATGAACACTTTTAAATGCTGTACTCTTTCCAACATATCACAGGTTGAATGCCATCTTGTTAAGCAATCAAGAATTGGAGTCTTAAGTTTTTCTTTTTTAATTAAATACATGTAAGTTTGATTACGTAGTTTTTTTACTAGGGCTCTAACTTTGTTCAAAACTGCACTGACACTGGCTTCTTTTAAACAATCAATGACTGCCAGTTGTAAGGTATGTGAAACACATCTCATACCTAATGAACAAAAAAAAATCCAATTGAACTAAGTAAAGCGTGTTTGTAAGATAATCCAATTATCCAACTTACCAGTAAAAATTGAAATATCTCCAACACATTGAGACTCAATATTAAGAAGAATGGCCTCACAGTACTCATTTTGTTGTTCCGAATCTGTTTCGACCAAGTCATCATATTCATTGTTATCAACTATATCAAGTAAATCATTGATATCATCATTATTTATCATACCTGAGTCTGTATTTTCATAATCACTGAAACATATTATAAATGACAATGTTTAATTTTAAATATTGTTGATTAAAATTAGGACAGAGAACATATAAATCAAAAATATTATTAAATATGCAAGCACTTATATACACTTAAAAACCATAAAATGTGTACTAAAAATAAAAATATACTCCAAAATAGTTTTCTAGTAATTAAATAAAAAATTTAAAATACTAGTTATTCAAAAAAACATTTTAAATAAAAATACATTTTAATAATAATAATATTATACTATTATAATTTATAACATAATTATAATAGTATAATAGTTATAACTTATAATACATTAAATCACACGAGGTAATAAAACCAAAACAACTAGTACTGGATGTAGAAAATAAAACTATCAAACACTATATTTAGGTTAAGTAATTGTTTGGCTTTAGTTTATGTCTTATGAACTTATAAATTATAATAGCTTACCTATCATTATCACTGTCAAAAGTATCATCTGCTTGATTAGAATTTGTTTTTTCTTTTGAACTAGACAGCATGGACTCTGGCTCATTTTCTACCTCAATAAATGCTTCTTTTTCAACTAAATCTACAGCTTTTATCATATTAGCGCCATTGTCCGATGTGATAGTATATAATTGCTTTGGGTGTACTCCATATTTGCTTAATGTTTCAAGTATCACATCTTTTGAATAAATTCCTGCATTCAGTTAAAAAAACCTTTATTAAATATTGCATGATAATGTAAATAAAATACTATGATATAAATAATATTTTGTACTAACCAGTGTGGGCTTCAGTGAGTTCTACTAAACCAATAGTTCTTAGTTTAATATGACCATCAAAAAAATATTGTAAATTTATACCAAGGAACCCTCTGTTCATTCTCGAAGCAGCATCAACTTTAAGAGAAATTAGTTTATTTTTCACTTCTGCTTTTATAGAATTTTGTAATAACAACGCTTCTTTACGAACATAATTTCTGAAATAAAATACATAAAAGTTAGATATCTAGTACTTGCTATATACTTGCATGTTTTCAATGTATTTTATCTAGGTGTAAATGATATGATATAAATTTTAAATACTCCTAACTTAAACTATTTAAAAATTAAAATATGATTATGACATTGAATCTTGGGGCAGGATAGTAGACAGTAGAATAGTATGCTCTGTACATTTTCCTCAAGGCTCATTTGATTACCTTTTTTTATTTTTTGGGAGTGTAATATGAAATATATGATTACAAAATTTACTATTTGGTAATATGTGGTTATGTGAATAAGTTATGGATATCAACCAAGAACTATCTATGGTTATTTAAAATTATAAATACTTAGGCATCTATATAGTTTTGGAAAGTGTTTTTTTCTAAAATATTTTTAAACAAAAAAATTAAAGCCAGATACTAAAAAAAAAGCTAAAATTATAGACATTTCTTTGGTTCAAAAATATATAAATGCACATAGTCTATTAATTAATGATGCCAGTACCTATAAATAAAAGAAATGTAACCAAACTAGATAGAGTCTTAAGCCTAACTCCTAGCCTGCTCTACTGTAAATATATACTTTATACCTATAGAATATTTAGGTACAAGTTTATTTGATTATCTCATTATTATTATTATGATCATAAAATTTATTAATAATATGATTATGAATATTTACCCAATTGAGTCAGAATTCAAGGAAACGTTATTCTTAATTCCATTTAGAACTGGGTCAATAATTCTTCTAAATCCACTATCATTCAAGCTTGAATATGGGCGTCCATTGACTGTCACCATTTCCACACATCCATCGATTAGAGTTTTCATAGTATGATTCACTCTTATTCCAGGAGTCATTTGAAGAGTAGTTTGTTTGAATTTACTTGCATTAATTTTGTCTGGTTTTGTAGTTATAAAAGTGTTATCCTGCGATTTAATAAATTCTTCATACTCATCTGGATGTAGCTCTAAATGTTTTTTCAAATTTGTTCCATGATTAGTCTATACAAAAAAAAAATACAAAATACAAAATATAAAACCAAAAAATTAATTAAAAACCATGACTAAATTCCAGATGTGTATGTATGTATTTAAAAAGTTAATATAATCTGAATTTCATTTTTCGCATAAAAACTTTGAAATATTTTACATAACTAATAAGAATCAGAAAATGTATGTTTTAATAGTAAATTTTTATGTTCAATTTATTATATTTATGCATTTCATAGTTTAATAGTTTAATACAATAATACAAATATATTTTTTTTAGATTACATCCATAACAATTGTTACCTACTATGAAATGGAATAAACTAACCTAACTCAAACGTCTCAAACAAATAGTTACAATATTTTTATATAATATAAATTATAAATAACATATAATAACTTAGGTATAATATAGGTAGATATATTTTAAAGATTAATGGTACCTAAATAAGAGTTTATTAATTAAATTATGTGTATTTTACACTTCTGAGTTTACCTATTGTATTTTAATTTTGTAATATACTTAACAACATTGAAATCATGAGGTGTGTCAATTCGACAATCGTGCATATATTTAAATAGATTTTTATCATAGAGTAATACATTTTTTTAATAAAACATACTAAATCATATTAAAAGAATTTCAGATTGCAAATATAAGTAGTAGGTAGGCTAACCTATACATAGTAAAATATTATCAGAAGTTAATTGGATAAAATAGGATAGTATATTTTGTAATTTAAAATTTTTCAAATACCTATTAACAGTTTTCAAATAAATAAAAAAACAATTTGATTTTTGACTTTATCATTTGATTAGGTAATACCTACACTTCATAAACATTTATATTTTATAGGACTTTACCTACCTAGGTCATAACTTTTTTAACTTAGATATAGGTTCTAAAGTTCGAAGGTATAATAATGTATAATATATACTTACTTTAAGTTTTGCAGAACATATTTTACATTTTGACTCGTTATTGACTCTATCATATTCATAATGGTTTCGAATTGCACTTTTAATTGGTCGACCCATGTTAAATTTTTTTAAATAAAAGAATGTAACACAATTACACAACTAAACAAGTCATTAATAATGGCATAAACTCAGAAATAGTATGCTATAATAATTTAAAAGTTTACAAAATTACAACAAACTGTATAAAAGTATAAAACACATACCAACCGTACCTCTCCAGTGCTGACTGCCGCGGTGCCAGGTCAGTGCACGTCGATAATGTCATATAAAATGGATTTTCTTATCTACTATTTTTAGTTCTTCAATGTTGAATAATATGCCCGTATTATTAGTTATTACTTATTAGTTATTACTATACATTTTCACTCGACTAGTGATTTATTTCTATTAATAATCAATTGGTTGTGTTTACTGTTGAGTTTGATACGTCTCTCTGATTCTACGTCGATGACGGACGAATAACAAGTTACAAGTTTAGGTAGGTACAACAGTCAACAGTACAACACAAAAACATTAAAAGATTTGACTTTTATTTTTCTGTACCTACAAATTGTCTACCAAAATAGTAATTTCTATAGTTTTACTAGTCCAAATAACTAGTCTAACCTAACCAAAATAACCCTTTTATAATTAAGGTTACGGTTACGGTTACGGTTTTTCATTTTTGGAAATAAAGGTTCCGGTTCTAGTTACGGTTCCTAAACTTTTAAGGTTAACCGGTTCCAGAACCGGTTCTTTTCGGTTCCGGTTCTGGTCCCTGATTTAAACCTGTATTATATCATTGACCGTGATCTTTTTTCCATAACTCGATTCACAAGTCGATTCGTTGGAAACTAACTATCAAGATAATATTATTATCTGATTTTTTCTTTTCTTTGACTATTATCGTTTTTCCCCGTAACCCTTCAGATCGAAATGGTTTTTACTTTCCTCATTATTCATATATAATGGGAAAACAGTATTTTTACTATCTAAACTAAAAACATTAACCGTTACATTATTTATACGTTCAAATGTTTTAATTTGATTAACAGGTGTCGGGAAATTGAGACAGTGAAAATTTAAACCACTTTTTTTTTCAAGAAATTTAAAATATTGATTACTAAATTTAGTTTTATCTGCACGATTATTATATTTAGTTAAAATTGCATATTTAAAACATTTTTCATCATTGTTTTTTACGTTTATAACAGCTTTCTTATTTCGTATACTATCAGGTAAAGTTAAATAAGTAGACCCGGTTAACGGGTTTACAATGTTAATCCTTAATTGTAACGCATCAATTGAATATAAACTCCACCCGCTTTGTTTCGTAACAAAATTACTTTCCTCCTTGTTAATTTTATTAAACATTTTTTTTAATATATTTTCAAAATTTGAATTTGTATATGCTAAAATATTTTCTGTTTTAAATGAAATATCTCGGTGTTCCTGTGTTAGTACACGTACGTAATCACAGTCGAGATACAAATTAAATTTAATTGTTGATTGCTGGGTAAATTTTTTTAATTTACAAACTAACATTTCAAAACTATAGTCGAAAAATTGATTAAAGTCTATAAAGTTATAATCATTTTTTAAAACAAACGTTTTAGAACATTTTTTAAAACGATCTATCTGAATAAGACCACTTCCGATTACGTTCATGCGTGTTCTTTTGGTTATTATTGTCTGCATTTTACTGTAATTAAAATAAGTAATAACTAAATTATTGATATACGAATAACGTATAATGTATGCATTTATGTTTCACAATATATATATATATATATATATAAATATAATAACCGTTAGCGTATCAAGGATTTTTGATTAATCAAAATTAAATGATTATTACAAATTATAATATGATTAGTAACCTAATGATATATAATATTAGGTTATTTTTTATTTTAGACTGAAACTAATTACGAACTAATAGCAATAAAGATAAGACAATATTATTTTATTATTTTACTTAATATTTTCTGATAATTGTGTTTAATACATACATAATTGAAAATACATTTCGTTAATTTTACATCATTAACTGCGTCGTGTATATAAGTTATATCATGGTTTTGATCACATATCGTATCATGAGTTTCTTTCAACGATAAAAATCTACCATTTTTTATAATATAACCTAATTTATGGGTTAAAATAATTTCATTACTTTGAAAATTAAGTAGCTTTAAATAAAATATTTTATTATTATCAATATCGTACGCAGTCATATTCAACATTATATTTGTATTAAAACCTAATCTTAATAAAATATTTTTATCGCAACTACCATTCCATAGTAAAATAATTGCATTTTGATTATTAAAATTAAGATAGTTTTTTAAATAGTTTTTAGTTAAGTTTGAAGTTTTTGTTTCCATAGCTAAATTTAATTCATTTAGTATAACTTGAAGTTGATCTGGTTTATTAACAAAAATATTTTGTAATAAATTTATAGTTTTTATATATGAATAATTATTCATTAATTGTATTCTTCCGTCAGGTGATATTATTAAAGGTCGACCTCGCATGCGTATAATTTTAGATTTTATGTGAGTCTGTGATATAGCTGCAGAAATAAGTATTAAGTCGGTACGTTGATAGTTGGTGAATTCAAAATCGATTATAATTATTGTATTTCTCGTTTTTTCCCTGCAAATTTACATCATTTAATTACAACATTAGTATTACTTCGATATATTTAATTTAGTATATTAAATCATCTGATTTATATTTCACTGAAATTTGATAATTTAAAGATCATATTTATTTATAATCAATTATATTTTTATTTTATACATAACTTACATGTTGTGGTATAACCACTTGATTACTGCACGAATCACCGAACAAAGTACGTTAAGACGTAAAATAGTTAAAAATGAATTGACACAATAAACTGATTATTTAACTTAGTATAAATTATTATTGAATTTCGTATGACTTACAAAAACTAGGAAAACAGTCGTGTGTAAGCGACGATGAAACTGTAATAAAGTCCGCGACCACACAAGTACGCTAGACGATATTCTGACAAACTATAAGGTTCTATGCAAAATAGTAATACAATTATATAGAATTTACAGTGATTATGGATAAGATGATTTACGTAATTGTACCCTACTAGTTCAAAACTTGCCAATAAGATGTCGATATTAGTGGTGTGATCCGATGGCGTGATGTTATGTGATGCTGTACTAATACCGAACTTAGGACTTTATGTTTTTTATACAGAATTAGTAATATTGTGTATGGAAAAATTAGCAATTATGCAAAATAAAAATTGATACAAATCAATGATTATCATAGTACATCAGAACAAAGGACCTCTAAACACAAATGTGAAAAGCCTAAAAACAAAATGACGACACTACATTTATTTTATTTATAGCTTTTTACTCTGTATATAATCACCCAGCAGACAATGATTATAGTTAGTGTTAAATCTCTACATTGTATTCACCAGGACTGTGTGTGTGTGTGTGCAGGGACGGATTGGGCCATAGGGAAATCGGGAAATTCCCGATGGGCCGCTTACTAAATAGTAAATAGTGGGTAAACGTAAATATAATAAAATAAATATTACTATTGATTATAAATTATATTTTATTCAATGATATTACGTAATAACAGTCTATAATATAATAACGTAAAACATTGTAAATTGTAATAATACAAGTATACAACGTCTACAACAGAAACTGAATAATATTAATTATCAATAAGTAATACCAATAGGCAATAACAGCTGTAATCAAAAAATCGACTTCCGTGGACAGTAAAATCTATAAATAATTGGTTATTCGGGTTGTCGTCGATCAGATGGGCCGGCGGGTAATGACGACGAATATTAACGATTCAAGTCGATGCGGGTCGTTAATATGAATACCAAATAACCAATATTTTTATTTTTATTTGAAATTTATGTTATTTATATTTAAATATCAATCGTCATTTAATACCTCGATATCAGCACTCGGCAGTCGGCAGTGAGCACGTCAATTTGATTAATTTTAATAGTTGCGAATTTATAATAAAAATTAAAATGGAAATGGATGGGTCAGACTGTGGTAAAAAGCGAAAAGGAGGAGCTGAAAAAATTCGTGACAAAAATAAAAAAATGCTACTTTTAGAAGCAAAGGCTTCTAAAAGCATCAAATCATTTTTCAAGTATCAGAATAGCGAAGTGAGTTTTAGCTGAACTTTGTCATTATAATAATAATATATTAATAATTAAAAATATTAAACTGTTAGTTGTTACTGTACAAAGTACAATAATCTACAATTTATTTTATTGATAGAGAATGAGAGAAACAACATATTTTGCAAAATACTTAATGCAATAAGTACCTATTTTATTTTTTTAATATGAAAATATACATTAAATTATTTTAGTGTGATATTCAACTGATACTTTTAAAAATTATAGATAAGTATAAATTATGATTTATCGATTTAATAACAAGGCTGGGCAAATTAATGTTTTTTTTTTTTTTTTAACTCAGTTTTTAACTTAACTTAAACCCTAGTATACCTAATAATTATAGTTTTATTTTTAGAGTATTATTAATGGGGATGAAACTACTACAGATGTTGAAGTTGGAACATCTACTTTAGATGAAGTAAGTCTTGTACCTAATTTATTGTTGTTCTTATAAAAGTACTATTAAATTATTATATTTAACTACTCAATTTTTCTTATAAAAGTAAATAATTTTACTATAACTTATGTGCATAGTCACATAATTGATATGTCTTATAATCTTACAAATACTAAAACTGAATGTATAATATTTCTTAAAATTTTAATTAAATAGGTGACTGATAGTTGCATTAATAACGTTAGTTTGGAGAATGAAACTTTTAGTATTGGAAATAAAGATAATGCAAATATTGCCTTGAATCTGAATGTAATTGAATCTATTGATCATCAAAAAAGTGTTAGTAATGATGTAAGTCTTGTAATTGTTGTTCTTATAAAAGTAAATAATATTATTATAACTTATGTGCATCGTCGCATAATTGATATGTCTTATACTCTTACAAATACTAAAACTGTATGTATAATATTTTTTAAAATTGTAATTAAATAGGTTACTGATAGTTGCATTAATAACATTAGTTTAATGGAGAATGAAACTTTTAGTATTGTAAATAAAGATAATGCGAATACTGGCCTGAATGTAATTGAATCTATTGATCATCAAAAAAGTGTTAACATTGAAGTTATACCTAGTAAGTTTTTTTTAATTTTGGAAACAATATTTTAGTTAGCATACAAAGGCACATAGACAAAAATAATATTAATTACAATTCTGTGGCTCGAGTCGAATAGTGTCAATCTCACTTATTGCAATTTTTGAAAATAGAGGAATTTATAATATTTTTAATTAAAAATATTTGTAGAAATATTATATTACAAATTACAATTTACTAATTTGAGCATTTGGCTCATTATTATAATAATTTTTATTATAACCTATGTGTCTTTGTGTCTATTGTAGTTTGTAAATTATCAAACTAATCAATGTGTAATTTTTCTAATTTTGGCCCTCTAGATATATTCAAGAAACCTGAAATTACACAGCTCAATCAATTTTTCAAATATCATCCTCAAAAACCAAAATTAAATGAAGAAACTCCATTTAATTTTCAAAAAGCTTTCTTTAGAAATAATGGCTCTGAACGAAAATGGTTAACCTACAATAAAAATCCAAAAAAATTGTTCTGTTATTTGTGTCTTGCATTTTCTTCAGAAAGTAATAATTTTACTAAAGGCTTAGATGTATGGAGCCATACTTATATTCGAATTGATGAACATGATAAAAGCACAGTACATAAAAATTGTGTATCAGCTTTTTTTCTCCATTCAAATAAACATGATATTGGTTCACTACTTTTCTGTGAAACTAAAAAAGAAATTAAAAAAAACCGCGAAATTGTTACAAGAGTGATTGAAGCTGTTAAACTTATAGGAAAACGTGGATTGAGTTATAGGGGAAATCAATTTGAAGCAGCATACACATTAGATAATCCATTTGTAGACCATGGAAATTTTTTAGAAATCATATTGTTTTTAGCAAAATATGATTTTCAAATGAAAGATCACTTGGAAACCGTAATAAAAAAGAGCCGTAAAGCCCACGAAAGTGGTAGTAAAGGAAGAGGAGGACTGGTTACATTTATTTCTAAAACCACAGTTGATTATGTTATTGCTGCAATAAGTCGTTTGATAAAAAAATCAATTTGTGATGAAGTTAAAAATGCTAAAATGTATGCAGTTATGCTGGATACTACTCAAGATATTACATCATCGGATCAATGTGCAGTAGTCTTAAGATATGTCGATGACAATGGTATTCACGAAAGCCTAATTGCAGTTGTTAACTGTTCAGATTCAACAGGTAAAGGCATGCACGATTTATTACAAAATGTTTTACTTTTAAATGATTTGAATGTAAAAAAAAACTGTATTGCTAATACTACCGACGGTGCGGCTAATATGCAAGGGGAGTACAATGGATTCTCAGCATGGCTTAATGAATCATCCCCAAATCAAGTTCATGTTTGGTGTTATAGCCATGTATTAAATCTAGTTTTGTCAGATGCTTCCAAATCACCATTGGCTGCTGCATCTCTTTTTAATTTGTGTAATAGTTTAGCGGTGTTTTTCAAAGATTCACATAAGCGTATGAGAGTTTGGACAGAACGATGCCATAGTCTACATCACCGCTTACAAAGTATTGGTGAAACAAGGTGGTGGAGTAAAGAAGTTGCACTTGTTAAAATATTTGGATCAACTGAAGGTCCATGTAAGAGCAATGCACTGTATGTTGATGTTTTAATGGCTTTATATGATATTCTAAACGATGAAAAATCTACACCAGATATAAGGGTCAAAGCTGAAACTATGAAAAATACATTATTGAATTTTTCTACTATTTTGACTGCATATATATATATTAGAATTTTTAGTATTACAGGTCCTTTATCGAGATACCTGCAATCAAAATCAATGGATTTAATTACGGCTCAGAACCTAGTTGATGGAGCACTTGAACATTTAAAAAAAGTTCAAAGAAATATGGAATGGATAAAATTATCTGCAGAGTCATTTGTTATTTGGGCTAATACTGAGTTAGATTTACAATTTAATGGTGATAGTCCTATAACTGTAAATGAAATATTACCTAATATAAAAACCAGAAAAAAAAAAATGTTACCAGGTGAGATTAGTAATGATATGGTACATGAGCATCCTTTAAAGAAGTTTGAAATAGAAGTTCATAACAGAATATTAGATATAGTTGTTGAGAGTATTAACAAAAGATTTATAAAACACAGAAAATTGTATAATGATTTATCATGTTTGTCACCAAGTTATTTTTCGTATATAATTCAAAATGGTTTGCCTGATCAAGCATTGACTACTTTGTGTGATAAGTTAAAGAGTTTAAATTCAAATATAACTTACAACGGTCTAAAGGATGAGTTAATACATTTTGCGAAAAATTGGGACAAGTTAAAGAAAAGTCTTGCTGAATCATTTGCTACTTCATACTCTTTGGAGCTAACACAAGATGAAGAAGATGACATTGAATCTCAAATGAATCCTGAATCACAAAATATAACTTGCAAGAGTTGCAAAAACTGTGTTGTTTGTTGCTATAACATTTTACAAAAATATAATTTATATTGTGATGCATATGCTAATTTATTTTTGGCATACAAATATGTACTTACTCTACCATCAACTCAAGTATCATGTGAAAGATCTTTTTCTTTCTTAAAAAATATTAAATCAAGACTTCGTAGTCAGCTTTCGGATCCAAAACTAGAAGCATTCATGTTAATGGCCATCGAAAAACAGAAATTAACACTACTGGATTCAGATAAAATAATAGAAGAATTACAAAAAGAGAGTTTTCTTTTAAAAAAAAATCTGTCATTGTAAATTAAACCATTTTATTCAAATAAAAAATAATTACTAACATTTTATTATGTAACATTTATTTATTATGTAGGTAATACTATTGCTATTTTTTATTATTACATTTTATTGTTAAAGGTTGATTTTATAATAACACTGATTATAGTAGACTACTCTTTAAAATACTAAAAAAAAATACCATCTTCAGTATGGTACACTTGCCAGTTGCCCCCAATCTCCCAATAAATAGTGGGCCGGTAAAAAAGTATTTTCCCGGGCTGGTCCGAAATTCCAATCCGTCCCTGGTTACATGACACAAATTAATAATTATCATCAAATAATGTTTAAGGCATATAATATAGTTTATGTAACAGACATATTGTAAACATATTACTATAGGTAATAACAGTTATCGAATACATAACATGACAATAAAAATGTTAACATTAGTTACGAATTCACTATAAACTCATATCATAGTGAATCCGCATCCAGAGAGAACCACGTGGAGGTTGTCAAACTTTCTCTCTACCACAAAGACCACAAAGACCACGAAGCACAAGAATAACCACGGCTCAATATATTGTGTTTGAAAAATATATTAACCGTGTCAGAGCTATGTGTGACATCTTACAAGAATAACAGCAGCATAATATATTATGTTTGAAAAATATATTAACCGTGTCAGAGCTAAGTGTTTCGAGAATAACAGCAGCGTAATATATTGTGTTTGAAAAATATATTAGCCGTGTTAAACCGATATGATTACCAACGCATCAGTCCAGAACCTCCCTGTACACGATGTTCTTGGTGACATCGGTGTACATGCCGACTCTCAGTGACTGTGCGTTTCTCACTCTCGAGAACGCCACGTACAGTTGCCCGTGCGTGAACACGGGCGACGGCAGTAGCAGACCCACTCGGTCGAACGTCTGACCCTGCGACTTGTTGATGGTCATGGCGAACGACAACCTCACCGGGAACTGAACGCGCCGCATTATGATGGGCAGGTCGTCCTCGCCGCTGGACGTGAGCGGTATCGCAGGCACGACTATATCGTCCTGTGCGTCAACGTTCAAAATCCTGGCCTTGAAATTGTGATGACGCAGTTCGGTGACCACCAACCTAGTGCCGTTGCACAGCCGTCTCTTCGGTTCGAGATTTCTGAGCAGCATGACGATTGACCCCACCTTCAACGTCAGCCGGTACGGCGGCAGGCCGTCCGGTTCCAAACTGTTGAGGAATTCTGTGGGGAAATTGGCCACTTCGTCGGGATCGTCGACGACCACGGTGTCGATGGAGGTGTAGCTCCTCTGGGCACCGTCGACGCGCTGAAGCACGTCCCTGTTGACGGCTCGACATTCGTCGTTCCTGGGACACAGAACGATTCTCCGAGAAAAGTCGTCGACGTTGGCCAACGACATTTGCTCCGGATAGACGAAATCTATGAGATCAGCAACGTCACATGTCATTGCCCGGGGGATTTGCACGGTGTCTGGGACACCGTCGACCGCGGGCAGTCGACCGTTGCCGAGCTGGAGCAACCAAGCGGCGAAGCGCGCGTCGTTGTCGGCGCGCATGTTGCGGACCAGGTTAAAGCGCTCCATGCCACGCCACAGACTGTTGTGCCTGATCGAGGACATGACGATGTCAGCCCTCGATCCTCTTCGGACCACGGGCAATATCTGCCTGAAGTCGCCCGCGAACAGCATGGGTTTACCGCCGAACGGTAATTCTGATCCCATGACGTCCCTGAGCAGGCGGTCCACCACCGTCAGCTGCAGTCCCGGGGACATTGGCGCCTCGTCCCACACGATGAGTGCCGCGTCGCGTATCTTGCGCGCTCGCTCGGACTGCATGGTGATGGTCGATGTAGAGTCGTCGGTCAGCGTGCCGAACGGCAATCCGAACGTCGAGTGCACGGTCATGCCGCCGTCCATGAGTGACGCTGCGATCCCGGTGAATGCGACGCATAACACCGACCGGCCACTGCTGCGGAGCGACCAAATGAGGCATCCGTACAGAGTCGTTTTTCCGGTGCCGCCAGGTCCGTCGACGTAGAAAGTCTTCGCTGCTTCTAGGCCGTCGTCGACGGCCGCCATTACGCGGTCGAACACCGTTCGCTGTTCGGCGTTCATGTCGTCCAACTGTTGTGCCCACCGTGCCGCCGCGTCTATCGCTTGGAACAGTCTGTCGTCCTGTTCCGGTTCCAGCATTAGGGGGTCGGGCAGGGGCAAACCGTAGTCGCCCAGCGACTTTCCGTGCGCACGAAGTAGATCCCCGATGGCGTTCAGACACGCGGCCCTCGCGCGGTCGACGTCTTGGAGGCGCCTATTGAAATCCTCCATCAGGTTTGCTTCGTTCGCCTCGTACAACGCCAGCGGGTTTGACGGCTCGCAGAACACCAGTATCGTGACGAACAGATATCGCAGTTGCCGCGGTGTGTCCAACGCCGCCGATTCCGTCAGACAGGCCCGCCACGCTCGGTCGTCTTCCAATAACCCGAGTGCGACGGCCGCCGCGGTGTACATTCCGTGAACGACCCCGTCCACCGTCCTTATGTCTTGGAAGGACTGCGGACCTCTTCGGTTCAGTAGTAGCAGTCGCAAGTGGAAACGGTCCCGATCCAGCGGGTTGACGATGTACATCCGAGCCAACGTCTCGTTTGCCATCATTCTCCGGCGCCGCGCCCAGGTCCGCTGAGCCGCGTTCCACGTGTAATGCGTCGGTATATCGGTGTACAGGTATTGTCGAGCTTCCACGTCGTTTATGTTGAGCGCGAAGAACTCAGTTAGCCTCGTACGATGTAGAGCTTCGTTTTGCAACCGCTCTTGCGCTTGTCCCGGAGCAAAGTAGACGTTTTGTCGACCTTCTAGGTGGACAGGAAGTCTGACGATCGTGTGACTTCTCTTGTGCAATTCGTACGAAAACAGCCGCCAGATGCCTTCTGGCGGACTGACGTATCTTGTGTTTACGAAACTGAAAACAAATACAATGCTATGTATAAGACGGCTAACGCTATATCTTCTTACTGTCAAGTGTTGTAATAATTGTTATAATTATTGTATAAGGCTGAGCGAGAATCAAATTATATACTATTATAACGTAGAGTCATTTAAACGAACAGACATTTACAATAGGAAACAGTTTGAGTAGGTGTAAGTGAAAAATATAAGTATTCGAATTATAATCGTGGTGGATATACCTAAGGAACTGAATGAATACTATAAAAGTGTCATTCGTACAAAAATAGTAATAATCTATAATAAGTCTACTGTAGTAATGGCGTCGACGTTTACAACTAATGTGGAGTTGGAATAAGCGTGTTGCGTGATAATTAATATTTAACAAACAAAGATGTAGACACAATTATTACATACTACATAATATAAATGATGTGCCTACCGATATTGCTGTACTCTAGTAGCAAAACTAAGAACCCAACCTCTGTAAGTTTATTCATGTAGCAAAGTATTGAAACACAATTCAATAACAATTATCGAATGTCAATAAAAAAAAGTACACGGGGGTACGGCAGAGTATACCATGTCTTAGTAAATTTTTATAAAATCTGCTTAATTAATGTATTTATGTATGTGTACAGTTGAAATATAATTTTAGTGATAATTTGATATTGTTTGAAGTATATATAATATAATACATTAAAATAATAGAAGGTATCGTCCAATAATATATGGTGTGTACAACTGACAAAAAACCTAATTTGATAAGAGTTCATGCGCTAGGAAGTATTTTGCTTAACTACACCAATCACAAATGCTGCAATTTACAATCTAAAAATACATAATGTATACAAAGAGTGATTAGAAAAATATTTAATACATAAAATTGAATGCATAAAATATTGTTCTACACTAATAATGATGGAATAGTAATCATGTGCCATGATGTACAAATGTACATACATACAATTATATATTATATAACTATATATATTATATAACTCTTACACACAAATAAAGAAATATAGTATTGATATTGCTTCAACAATTTCTATAACTATAATTTCAATGAACACTCACTTGGCTAGTTTATCCTGGTCAAAAACCTCCAGCGTCACACAGTCATGTCTCTTGTAGATGTACTTGTAGATGTACATGACGCTCTTTATGAAGAAGCAGATCTCGACATTGATGTGCGCGTCGTACTTTGCCAAGAATTACGGGTTGTGAGGAACTACATACTCGTTGCCAACCTCGTGATTTCTCAAGAGGACCACTTGACCGTCGTCTGGACGGCGGTACTTTGGGTAACCGCCGTCCGAAACCTACACAGTCTCCTCTGCGTATGGTTTCGGGTACTCCTTGGAGCAACTGTTGTCCACCATGCATGGACACTGTAGGTTGACCCATCACAAGGCCAGTGTATCATGTGCGACGTGACTCACGTGAGTAAGCGCCTGTTGGTTGCCGGGTCCGGTTAGTCTAGTGGTATACCTAACCTAACCTAACCTATAATTGTGTATCCGTAGTGATAGATCAGTACCAAACGGGGGAATAGGAGAGGATTTGGATGTTCGACAAGACAACTAGTTCTGCCGAGTATAATTTAACGTATATTTTTAAAATGTAAAATAAAATGTTATATAAAATATTTTACTTTACCGATGACCTGGCAGCAACAATACACGGAGCAAGTGGTGAGACCAGACTAACTTCGTTAGGCTGACGAATGTCTAGCAGGCCGAACGATTATTATAAATTTTGTTTACTATACAAAATAGTTATACATATATAATATAGCTTTACTCCGTGATATTACAGAATGGATAAAAAATGACACGCGCATCTATGATATATGTATAATATATGATACTATACGTAATATTATAATTATAAAAATATGAAAACTGTAATGGTGTTCTACACCATTACAATTCAATGTATTTATTTTGTTTTTATGATTTTTTCGAAGTTGACACCGATTTCATTATTCTGGGAACATTACAGAAAGAAATATATAACTATTTTCACAAATTAGTAGATATTATAAATCATACGTCCTGCGTTTCTGCGTGTGGAGCTCATAACAGTCAACATTGTAAATTGTACAAGTGAATATAAGTGAATATAATTTACAGTATTCAGTCAAACTACTCTAACTCGATTTATCATAAGAAGCAGGTAAAATTGATAATGAGTTGGTTATAAGTTATAACCATAGAGCATAGACCTTATTATACTTATAATGTTTATAGTTATAACATAATATACATATATATTTGGGTATAATAATTACAGTAGCACAACTACCCGGGAGTGGGCGTTGTTGATTACTGAAACCCACAGACTGCAGGGGCTCTAGACCTCAGACCTACTAATAATTTACTATTTTCGTATTTGATAACAAATATCAAAATCACATTATTTTAATGTATTTATGTATAAATCAAATTTCACTGTCAGTATAGATATTTGATGTGTTATTGAAATATTATTCTATAAATATAAAATAATGATGACATTTCTCCATATTTTACCAGGCAAATTAAAGAAGGATTATTAAACACATTAATTAAGGACCTAGCTTTGTTTATAATTAAAAATGGTTTCTGTAATCCATATTGCGATGTTATGAATGCATGTATGTTGTATAATTTGTATTCCATATGACTGTAGTAACGGCGGAAAGGTAATTCTCAAAATTGAAATTAATCAAACACTATTTGAGGAATAGTATGGGTCAGGATCGCCTATCTAATAAAGCTATTTTAAAAAGATATAGAAAAAGATGTAGCTAATAAATTTATAAAAAAGATTTCTTCATTACATTTGATGATTCTAAAAGAAGAAAAAATCTTATTCAAGTAAAGAAAATATTTAATACTACCAAAGATATGAATTAGTATTTAGCTTATAAGTAAATTACCTACTTAATTATTTTAATGGTGTGAATACATATTATTTAAAATATATTGCATGTAAATAAACTACTATTGTAGTCTGTACTCTGTAGGCTGTAGTCTTATAACTTATAAGTATTAATATTATTATTTGTTTTTATGAATATTGAATATATTTTTAATATATATCATATATGTATATATATATATATATTATAGAAGGTATGTCGCATTAAGATATAACACATTTACATAATTTTATATTTAATAGTATACAATTTGATAGGTACTCCTCTTTGATATTATAGTATAAAAAGAAAAATTATACCCAAAATAAAAACATTATATTTTTCTTTTTATCTTTCATTTTTATGAAGCCTCCTAAATTCATAATACTTTAGACGCCCTAGGGTCTAGGGAACTTGCCCCATTTGCACAGCCCTCTTGAGACGGCTATGACAATTTTAAAATATTATACTATAAGTATTATAGTAATAATGGAAGTTCTTACGATTAATACTTTTTGAATAATAACAAAATAACAAAAATTGTTTGAAGAGAAATTCTATATTTTAAATTTGAACTTAACAATATAATTATTTTTTTAATCAAAACTTAAATTATATTTTCACGCTTTTGGAATAAAAATTTATGATTGCATGAATTTTTCACAAGGTACAGTAAATATTTGACATATTTTCATGATTTTGACAAATTGTATAAATATTTTAAGTTTAAACGTTCATAAAAAAATTTCGTGACTATGTATTAGGAAATCTTTTAATTACGGCTAGAATAACTTATGAATTTTATATTACATTTTTAAGTTTCCATACAGAGTAAAATTTTTCAATATAAATTGAAAAAAATCAATAGTTATAATAGAAATTTTCTACTTATCATTTACGTTCCGGGCTTTTAAATTCCTTAATATTACGTTACGGATTACGGTCTTGTGTTTTACATTCCGGAATTTCACGTTTCGGGATATTAAATTCCGGGATTGAACGTTCCTTATTATTACTTTCCGGACTTTTATAGCCCTCCAGTCCATCGTATGACGAAGATTCATCTAATCTCGAGACTGAAAAAGAAATATTAAACGTGACACATAGGTTAATAAACTTCGACAGTCCAAATAAAAATAAAGTAAAAACTAAAACGGAGAAACCTACCATAACGATAATTAGTAGTTCAGATAATAGGTCAGGTAGAACTACTTGTAGTAAGGTCACCGATAGTTTTGAACACACAGAGTATTGTTCGATAAAAAATTACGAAATAAAAAAATGGTTACCATAAGACTAGATGATGCTTTTAAATTAATACCTTTATGCACGGGAGAGGATGACAGGTCTAGTCGAAAAAAAACATGCACCAACGTTAATAAAATATATTTCCACCAGATTACTCGGTAGAGCGTTAGAAATGATACGATATAAAAATGTGACCAAGTGGACATTCATTAAAAGCTATTTAACAGACGAGTTAGAGGATTTAACAACTGCATCAAGCTTACAAATACAACTAAATTCAATTTAAATGCGCAATGATGAGGACGTAAATGAGTATTGTCATAGAGTAGAAAAGTTATATTATAATTATGTACCGCCTGTACACTTAATAAAATATATTCAGAAGCGAGAGTAATAACCGAAACATTAAAGGAACAAACGTTAGCGATTTTTATTAAGGGGTTAATAAATCCGATTAGAAATGCTGTTTAAAATTAACTCTTGGAAATATGAGCATGGGTGGCAAAGAATTAAATATTGCATTGACTGCAAACACCGTTGTTACAGTTGTCCCTCTTTCGCCAGAAGTAGACCTTCCAACTTCTTTCTCCCACTTTTCTACAACAATTTTTTTTGGTTTTTGCATAGTTGTGACACCAGTTTCGTCAACATTCCAGACTCTATGTCCCTCAAAATTATGCTTCACTTATAGACTATGTAGATTATCAAAAAAAATAGTAACATTGCGTCTATTAAAGCTGGTGATTCTCCCAAGACTAGTTGCTTCAGGTAAACGTAATGTTAAAGTAGGATTTCTTTTTAAAAAACTAGTAAACCAGTCTTTAGAGGCTATTTTGTGTACATCCTACCCTTTGGGACATGCAACATTATTTGATTTTGCACATTCATATGCCAATACCTTAACATCTGATGGTGTAAGACCATAATAAATTCTGCTACAATGAACCAAGTAATTAGATAAAGTAGATTCTAACTCATCTGAAAAGATTTGTTTTTTTTTTTGCATAGCCTAATAGTTTACAATTTGGTTTTAGTGGTAAATTTGATTGTTTCTTTATATATCTTTGAAGAGTCATAAAGTTTATTTCACATTTTTCTGTAGCATTTCTTAGTGAACTTTCTTTTGATAACACTTCAGCTGCAGCATTTTTATAAATATCTTCAGATACTGTACCACGGTTTGGTTTTTTTATATAGATTTGACCATATAGATAAGACAGTTATAGTAATTTAATAACTTGCACAAACAAATTCAATTTTTTTTGTAGTGGGGTACGTTGATACACTATAACAACTTGCCCCTTATCAACTGTAACAACTTGCCCCATATAGAAATATTTTGTATTCAGTGTCATCACATGAAAGTAAATGGTTGATTTTGTAATTTGTGAAAAAAAAATGAAATAGTATTACCTAGTGAATACATATATAGTAACAAAAATGTCTTACCTTAAGTCCTTGCTTTGAAAAAAAAAAAATGAAATTGTCAACTAGAATTTATTACTGATATGTAAAAACAGAAATGTATAAATATTTTTTGATATTGATAAAATACAACCGTTGTTATCACGAAATATTTTTCTCATTGATTTGTTTTACAAAATCATCTGAACGTTACAGTTCTACCATAATTTAAAGTGCTAAATATCCCCAATGTAACAACTTGCTCCTGTAACAACTTACCCCGCTCTCCCCTACTTCCTACTTACATATTATACAAAAATTGTGATATTTCTGTTAGGCCTTTTAAAATCTATTTAATGTACAATCATACGAATATACGTATATAAATTACGATTGTATTACAAGTTTATCTAAGTTATTTATTTTAGGTATAGTAAAATATTTTATACATTGAGTTTCATTAGGTAAAGTTTGTTCTTACTTACTGCTTAAGGATATAAAGATAACTTATATTTATAATAATATACTTTATATATATAAAAGTATAAAGTGTCCACGTTCTGCAATATGTACCTTTTTACCATAAAGTACCAAGGACAAGTAGAGAGATAGGCATATCTGAGCTAGTACTAGCACATCCACGCCAGTCGTATCTTTAAATTAATTATTTGGTTTTCGAATATTTTCGATAAATAAAGTTAGAGGATCAACGAGATATTTTCTGAACACTTGAAAGTAATTATAGATCGGAATATTTTATTGCTCTTTATTGTCTACATTTTCTTGTTAACTAATATTTTACTAAATATTAAAGTTTTATTAAAGCATATTTTGAGTTAAATCAAATAATCGGTAATATCTACACCTATCCTGTTCTATCTTTATCATCTACGCCAGGGTGGTCCAACCCGCGGCCCGCGAAGCTTTTTTTTCTGGCCCCTCCGACTATTTAAAATTTAGATTTTAAATCACAATAATATTATAAAAAAATCGTAATAAGAAGGTATAAAATGTATAATATGATCTTTTTACGAATTTATACGAATTATTTACGAATTGTTATACAGCGGGAGTTCCCGGGAGTTGGTCATATCGCGATAAAACATGATGAACGACGTGAATACTATTTAAATTACTATTTAAATCTCATTTAAACATTTTAAATTTAAAACTGCAAGGTAGGGGACAAAATATATGTCAGCTTTTTAGTAATATTGAAGGTTTTCGGAAAAAATTAGAAATATTTAAAAACGCATTAGAAAATAATGATACTACATATTTTCCATCATGTCAAGAAATTAAAAAAATTGAAAATCAATCGGTATGCTTTATTGAATTTAAAAATATAATTACAGAACTAATAACCGAATTTAATTCACGATTTAAAGATTTTTATATATTGAAACCTAAATTTGAATTATTTAACAACTCAATGACTGTTGATATCTCAGTACACCTCCCGATTTTCAAATGGAGTTATGTGATTTACAATCAGACTGTTTTCTTCAATCAAAAGTAAATCTGCCTCCTGAAGAGTTTTGGAAACTGTGTTCACAAGAAAAATTCCCAACATTACGGAATTTTTCTCTTGAAATTTTATCATTATTTGGCAGTACGTATATTTGTGAATCGGCATTTTCTACAACGAATTTAATAAAGTCAAAATCAAGAAACCGTATTCACGATTCGTTTTTAGAATCGTGCATCAGATTAGCCACCACAGGGTGTTCAATTGAAATTGATAAATTGGCTACTGAAAAACAATGCCAATCATCACATTAATAGTTTATTTTTTTTGTAATGTATTATTGTAATTTTTTAATAATAATTAATTATTTATGTATTATATAAAATAAAATATAAATAGGTAATAATATAATTTTTTTCATCTGGCGGCCCCCGGTGTTTTTATGAAAGTGTAAATTGGCCCGTCAACTACAAAAGGTTGGACCACCCTGATCTACGCTACAATATAAAATATTTATGATTTACTCGTAGAAAATAAATATTTTTCTTGCTCGAACGCAGTCAGATTTCCATCAATTAAAATTAATTAAAAAACATTTAATCAATAAATATAATTTATATAATAGTATAAGCTTCATACTGATTATCTTTGCATACACATATTATTAGGGTTCGGGACTTGTTGCATTTGCATATTGTTTACAGAATAGTCTTAGTAAGATATTAATTCATGACGGATTGAAAAATAAAAATTTTAATTGCATATTTCGCCGTTTTTCGAGCAAAACGCATATTCAACAAATTTTGTTAATTGGATTGTTATTCATAGCATATTTACGCATTTTTCGTTTTATTTAAAGTAAATTTATTTTGAAGGTTAACATTATTTTATTTTTACTTTTATGCGTTGGTCAATTTATCAATATATGTCAATCATAGAACGAGTCAGGACAGGGCAACTACTGAAATACCTAATTGTTCTTGCGTATACTATCGGTTATTGACTTATCATTTATAGTGTTATTCTTGTCAAAAAAATACTTATTTAAATAAATAAATCAAATTTTTTAATTACCATTAAAAAATTATCCAGATACATATTTCGATTATCTTAAGTGCAATGTGCATGCATATTTCTTACAATTTGTGTGCAATAAGTCTAGAACCCTACATTTTATGTATATGTTGATGATTCGGATATAATTATTTCTGTGAAGTTTCCATGCTGAGACAGGGGCGCCATTTGGGGGGGTGCAGGGTGTGCACTTGCACACCCTGTAATTTTGTTGTCTATTATTGGCCTAGCCTAGGCATCATTTATACTTTGGCCTTCAATTTGCCAATCTTTAATTGTGTATGCACCGCTATTCACGGCTAATCATAAATAATATTATAATATTATTGGGTCCTTTAATTAGATAGTTGATAATTTGATATCAGTATCACTTTATCCACTGGCGTGTAACTCCTAGGTTTATAGATAATATTATAATACTATTATATTCATAGACCGAAACATTAGGTATGATAATGCGTGCAAGTGGGTGGATCTTGTTACAAGAATCGGGCGCTGAAATCGATTAGTTGTTATGGTATTTCATTCTATCAAATGATCGTTAATTATTTTTCTATAATTAAACTGTGACTCTGGATAAGGCAGATATGGTCTTATCTTATGGCTTATGTTTATATCGTTTATTATTTTCGATTTTTGATTAAATTAAAAATATATTTATTAATCATTTCATAAGTTATATACTTCTGAAGTTATATATTAGAATATTAATAATTCTACACTCTACAGTTCTATAAATTATATTTACTCACTACGCTGTAGTGAAAATGGATACCAATAATAAAAGGAAAAGTGGTGCAGCTAGGATGAAAGATACAAATAAAAAAAATTATTTAAAATATCCACTTCTTGTAAAAAAATTGACGACATGTTTTCTAAAAATGAAATTAAAGCTAAGACAAATATTGCAGTAAATCAAGTTGCTATTGCTTCAAAGCAATACAAATATTCAACTAAACTTTGATTCTATCGTATCCTCTTTATCACAACTTCCTACAGCCTTTTCTGAAACTTTAAAAATTATTTCTATACTAAAGATTCTTCCAATTACTACTGCTTCAAATGAACGATTCTTTTCATCCCTTAAAAATGTTAAAACTTTCTTATGTACTAAAATGGGAGATAACAGACTAAGTGATCTTGTGGTTTTAAATGTAGAGAAAGAAGAAGCTAAGTGCGTAGATTTATATAAAGCTGTAGATGCATTTTCAGATATGAAGCAACGGAGATACCCGCTTAAATAATAACCTATGCTGCTATGCTTTTATAATTATACCTATGCCATTATTTTATATTTATTTATTGTATTAATGTTAACTATAAACATATTAAGGTCAATATAATAATAAACTATTATATTTCAAGTTGTTCATTATTTGCATTACGCTTTACTTTATGCTTTAGTCACAAACTTATCTTTAAATAATTAGTTTGTATTTTCCTTTTTTTTGGATACCTTTATTTCATATATAGCTAAGAATGTTTTTGACACTAAAAATTCTATATTGAAAAATTAAAAACACGAGAAACGTTTTTTTAAGGATTGGCCTGGCGGTGAGAAAAATTGGCCTCTTTCATTGTTTGCACACCCCTAAAAAAAACTGAAATGGCGCCCCTGTGCTGAGAAGCTTTTTTTTCAAGGCTATTAACTAATGAAATATTTTTTTCTTATAATACTGTAATGTTTGAGTCCACTCAGATCCCTTCACTGACATCTGGTGTCCGAAATCGAGTGAAATTTGACAATTACTAATTTAAATACTTTATATTTATAACATGTATTTTAAATTATTGGAATGTTTAATATAAGATCTACATTTTTTGGATAGTGCCCACTCTTAAACATGTATTATTTTACGGAATTATTGAAACGATCATTCATTCAATGCTTCTTTAAGTATTTTACTTGCATTCGTTTTGGAATTATGGTTGGATTTTCATTTCGGTCGCAATGTTTACCATACACAGCCGCTCTATTGGGCCACTGCCAACTATGTGGTTTCCACCATTGTACAGGGGAACGTTTAGCCTCCGTCTTCCCACCATTTTCAATAACAGAGCATAGTAGGAAATCTGTATTAAATACATGGTGTAATCGTTCAAACGCCAACCGTGCCCCGGCCTCCAACACGGACATAACTTCTGTGTAAGACGAACAGTCGTCCTGATCGCTGCATTTGCATAATGTGGCGTTCTCAAACAAAAGTTCTGCAATTCCTCTAGCTAATTTGTTTCCTTGCTCTGACGTCAGATAAAAATAACTTCTATCACATTTTTTGTCCAAAATTTTCACAGGCAAAGGTTGCTTTGTTAATGGAGGCAGTAGCTGTCGCTTTCTAATGATTCGTTGACTTCCACCATGGGTCGGACTCGTTCTAAGTTCTAAGTTTTTACTATGCTCCTTAGCGTAGCAATCAATCAAAGTCATGACATACTCGGGTCCAGTCATTACTTTGGGATGAGGCAGTCCCAGCTCCTTTACAATCATTGACAAAACAGTATTTTCATCGCTTAATATATTAATTTGATGTTTGACGATGATAATGTAATAAAATATTGAATGCGATTTAAACAGTTTGAATAAACAAATTGTTTAAAAAGGTGTTTTTTCTATTTCTAAAATAATCCATATGGTAACATAATAGTAGTATTATTATAATTGTTTTTTTATCATTGCCACATTGTATTATCAATACAATTTTCCCTCTTTAATATGATTTGTTTTCCCATACCCTCGGTATTCATAATACATAATATTGAGGCATGAATTGTATAGATCAGGAAGGTGACACAACTCACCCAAAGAAAAATAATAGATACACAATTGTAATATTAAATATTTACTTATTATTCTTCAATAAAAATGGATCAGCACGAGATACATACACTCCCTACACTCACAAGACACTTGGAACACATTTACTCTTCTCCTCAACCTCATTTTTAATATTTTAAACACTAAAATACCTTTAAAAGTATGAGTTACAAAGAAAAATATTGATTGTTAGGTGAAGATATACTGGTA
>NW_019104457.1:35608-54288 GCF_001856785.1 Myzus persicae
GGGGGGGGGGGGGGGAATGAATCATTAAACGTACCCTAATACCAAATAAATAAATAATTTAAAAAAAATAATAAAAAAAAAATAATAATAATAAAAATAGTAAAATATACTGAGAACTTTCAAATTAAGACTGTTTTTAAATGAGTTTTACAAAATTCCATTTAAAATAACTAGTTCCAAACAACATTTCTTACCATCTCTACTAGCTTTCAATTATCTCAAGTATATTTTATTACATGATGATGCACTTGCCTCATTGACTTGCTTGCCCCTATACTAAGCCTAAAGAATAAAGAATTCTTAACCATCTGATTAAGTTTGCACATCATTAAGAAGAACTTTAAGATATTGCTATGTACTGACGTCCCGCCATATACATATATACTTAAGATAGCCGGGGGGAACGCACGAGTTGGTTCACACTAGGATGTGATTGACCACGCGAATGCGCCTTGAACGATTTAGGAATAACAACGCAATAATAAATTGGGTGCGTAGTTCTAAAAATTCAACAACCGAAATTGCGTTGGGAAAGATATGTGAAGATAATTAAAAACATAAATATCTATGGGCATAAATATTGAATATAATATTATTTTATTATAATTAAATAGCCGTCAGATAATTAGGCGCCCACCGTTTACATTGCCCACGGTTTAAGATAGAATGGTTAAGCGACGAGGTCTGATATTTCGGCGTTAGAGTTTCTTATCAAAAATATGAAAAACTCACTGCCCCGTGGCGCGATCTACTAAATTACCACGATAATCTTGATATTCTTTAAATTTATTAAATAATAATAATACTATAGGGGGATGAGGTGACCGAGATATGTTCTAAGCAACAAATATAATATAAAAGTTAGCATGACATATATTTTAAGCTGAACATTTTAACATAATATTTCTGATAAAACTTACAGCAATATGTGTGATAAAAGCAGCTGCAGACTCTCCTGATGATGGTTTCCAATTCTTTTTGTTACTTTTAGGGTCAGAAGATCTTATCAATGTTTAAGTTGGTAATAGATAGGGTACAAGTTGTAATTTCAAAACAATACTAACTATGCTGTCTACAAAAACATAATAATGTATTATAGACTAGGTATAAAATATAAAAACAAAATATTAAATTAACTTGATTGTTGAAAATTATCTAATTGTTTTGTCAAATCTTTAGCAATTCTATCTTTAATTGAAACTCTTCTAATATTAATCAGTTTATCAGTTACTAAAATCCACTTTTCATAAAAAGTGTTCCAATTCAGAAACAACTCTTTTTGCATAGGATATAATGCATTAAAATCTTCGCATACCTAAATTCAAAGAATATTACAATTAAATGAGATAATTGATGATTTAAAAAACTCTGTCCAACGTAAAACAGTGTTATAATCAATTATAATATGTATTAAATTTATTTATGTGACTATGTTTTTGATTATTTATACAAGTTATATGATTCTATGTATTACTCAAACCATTTTTAGTTTTATTAATTTTTATTTTGTAATTCAATACCAAAAAATACAGGTTGTTGTAATGGAAGAACACTTTTTTTTCTATCAAATTCAATTGCACCAACACTACGAAGCTACAAAAAAATTCGCTTACTGTTGATTTACATTATTAATATTATTTATTTTAGTCTAAAATTAAAATTATTTTAATAATCCATTAAATTGCCGAGAAATTATACATTATTATATTCTCATATTTTTATTATTATTTTTGCAGATGCGATTTTAAAAATGAAAAAATTTAAAGAAGTATCAATCAAAGAAATAGAAAAGCCAATAAAGAGTTGAATGGCACAAGCTCCTCAGAGGATACTAAAAATGCAGAAAAAAATTGTTTAAATTATTAAAAGCTTTTTATTACTTGTCTTGTAGTATGATTATTTGTTATATTCTATTTTTATTTCTTTACTTTGATACATTATTATAAAATTTGACAAGGATGAATAAGTCAATATTTTTTTTTTTTATCATAATATTGTTTTGAATATTACAAGTCTTATATTAATATATAATAAGGTTAACTTTATTATTTTTTTTTTTTTCTAAGACACAGTCAGATTGTTTTTTTTATATTATAATTTGTTGGTACCATTTATTTTGTATACAATTTATTCAATTGTTAATAACAAATTATACAAAATATACATAATATTATAAGGTATCAATTTTTTTACTATAATTATTTTTAATACTGTATTTATTATATACTTTATATTATAATATTTAGTACCTATCATTATATTTTTCTGTAAGACAGTCAGATTTTTTTTTGAACAATATGATTATAATATAATGTACCACTTATTTTGTATAACTTTTTTCTATGTTGACAAAGATATACATGTATGGTATAATAAAACTTAATTATTTTCATAATTATACTATCATCTATAATAATTAAATATCTTAACTGAGTTGTTAATTGAAAAAAATGAACAAGTTACAAAGTTAATTAGTTAATAAAATGTTAATTCTTGAATAATATTTTTGAAGGTAATAATCAAGTTAATAATTATAAAAAATATCTTAGTGGTTAAAAAGTTAAAATAACTTGACTATTGTTAGCTTAACTAAAGCTTTAATACCCAGCCTTGCTATATATAAATGAATCATTTTTACTCAAAATTAATTCTCATAGGTATTCTAAATAAATTTAGAAACAAAAATATTGTTTAAAAATAGTATTTATAAGGTTAATTTTTGTAATTGTAGGTAACAAAGACAAAAACCAATAAAAAATGACAATGAACAAAGACAAGAAGAAGCTTATTCAATTATGAAAGATATATACAATAATAAAACAATCAGAAAAAATAGTGATATTTTTGGAGATTTTGTTTCATGTAAAATTGAAAATCTAAAGACTGATTAATGATTATGCAAAAAATACAGTGGAACATTTGATATCAAATATTTTATGGGAAGCTAGTTTGGGAAAATATGATCTACCACCTCAATCAGCTGGGCCAGGGTCACAATACCAAATGACTTCACCATACATGTCAGAACCTACACCTTCTAAAACATCAGCAACATCTATGTCAATATCGTCTTATTCAACTTCACCATCATACTCCACTGCTTATCAGTTAATTGATCAAGACAACTGGACGACAAAAAGTGAAAACAATAATATTATTTTGAAAGCTCCTCAGAATTCATAAAATAGAATCTTATATAAGTTCAGTAACAATTTTTGGGTTGTAAATTTATTATATTATTATTTTATAATTTAGTTAATATTGTTATTGTTACGCTTCTTAAATAATATTAATATTATAGTATAATATATTATAGTAAAATATACTAAAGTTAAAGTAGTATGATTTATTTTATGTTTCAATGTACTTACTTTTACAAGGTTTTTGAGTTTTTCATTGATTGCATTCCACACTTCAGGTATTATCAAGGCAATGGCTTGCTTGGAAATGTTGAAAAAAAACATAAGAAATTGATAAGAATCACCTGTAGCCAAAAATCTTAATGTTACTAGTAAACATTCTCTTGAAGGTATAGCATATCTGAAGCTGGTGTCTTTCTTTTTTATCATTGGTTGAATTGTAGAATGTAGCTCTTCAAAATGTTCGACTGACATTCTAATGAAGTTGACAAAATGACAACAAGTAGTAAATTGATCATCTTTAATTAAACTTGCCATAAGTTGTGATCCTCCATATTCATTTCTGCCTTGCAGGGTTAGTCGAACCCAGCATTTGCGTTTTTTAACTTTTGCTTTTCCACTAATGATCACAAATGCAGCAGCAACTGCTAAAATGTCATTATCGTCCCACATAATTAACTAACAAATTTATGAGTAACTATAATGACTGTCGAAATAAAAATTAATAGATATTTAAATATCTTAAATTGTTGTAACATAAATAAATTTAATGAAATTTCCCACAATGACAAGCCTCAAAATTACTTTATCATGTATTTAACCTTAAATTTTTTAGGTTATTTAACCTAAAAGTTATTTAATTCTAGTAATGTCTATACTAAAATGTTCCATGTGTGGACGCATTGTCGTAAGAAACACAGAGCAACAGATTTTGAATTGCTATTATTGGAAATTTGTTGCTATGATGTGGTCAATGAGTTTATAAATATTCCAATTTGTTCCATGGAAACAAAAACAATTGGAAACACTAGTCAACATTCAGGAATAATTTGTTGCTCTAGCGTGGACCCGGCTTTAGGTACACAAATTGTCTAACGTTTATGAGAATTAAATTGAATTAGTAAGATTTCACTGATATGAACAGCTATTTATTTACGTATAAACTGCATATTACAATTTATTTTCATACATTTACTTAACTTGCATAGTATTCAATATACACGGTATATTAAAATAACCATTATGCTATGATAAAATACTGTAATTTATTTTTCAAGTAGTACTCTGCATTTAACGAGTAATGTTCAATTGTATATGGCTTAACGTTGATGCTATAATATTATATATATGCACCTATATTACATTGTACAGAATATGAGCACATTGCATAATTAAATGTATACCTACACATTAAATAAATAAAGAAACTATATTTTATTTACATTTTATTATGCATGTATACAGAACAAAAGAATTCGATATAATGATGTACCAAGTGTATATAAAAATGTGTAAGTAATTAGAGATTATATTATTTTTAAACGACACACATCAGCAATTTCGTAAGTATGCTATTAGCATCTCTACAGTTAACTGTATCAATTTCATGTAATATCAATCTTCAGATCGTGACATCAGTACCGATCCCGATACGCCTATATTGTCCAATGTATCGATGTGACTTTGCTGACCACAATACACAATGAAATCTAGTAGATATAGAGTTTCACAATCACACAATACAAATAGTTTTATTCCAAAACGGTGACGTTTTGATAGAATAAATTGCTTGAAACTTAATCGTCCTTTCCATTCCACTATACTCTCATCAATACAGAGTTTTTGACTAGGTTTAAAAAATGTTTTGAATTTTTTTCGCAATGTTTCTATAATAGGTATTGTTTCATATAATATATCCCCTTTCATTTGATTTTTATTGTCATTAAAATGTAGTAATCTAAGCAACATAAGAAATCGGTCTTGGGACATAATACTTCCAAAAGCTGGAGTAGACAGCAAAAAATAAGTTGTCCAATACTCTTTAATTTTATTTTTATTTTCATGGGACATAAGAAGACATACGGCAAAAAAACTATTCATTTCATCTACGTTTGTATCAGTCCAACGGTTTAATTTTGAGTTTACGGTTATTGTTTTATTAGATATAACAAAATTAGAACATTTATTACATATCATTCTACTATATGTTGTACCAAATCTTCATCAAATACAGTTTAAAAATATCATACTCGGTCAAAGGGGAAGTTAAATCATCTTTTTTAACTCCTGTATTTGAATCATCAAAATCAAATTTGTTGTGCTCAAAGCTATTGATAGCATTATCATCATTAAACCATTTTTCAGAAAACACGTCTGGACCTTTTTTGTTTTGTGGTATAGTACTCGGAGATAGTGTTTGCGGTAAACTAACTGGAGGTATAATAACATTATCTTCACATACAATTGGACATTGGTAATATTTCTATGTCTAAACTACGATTATTTTCTGATACTACTGTGTTATTCAAAATACTACTCAACAGATTTTCTCTAAGAGAGTTAGTGAAATTACTTTCAGAATCTGAACCATCCAACAAATCACTTGATTCATATTCATCGGCTGATTCGCCGTTTGTAATCAACTCGAAAATTTGTTTTTCGCTTAGACTCATTATAATAATTTATCAACGCTGAATAAATACAAATAATTGTTAAATCGGGAAATCATGTACAACGAATGTAATTTTGTGAATATTTGTGCAATTTCATAACACAAATAATAATTTTCATTTTGCATAAACACGCTTGATATTGTTATGGAGCAACGTCATTTTCTATTATTTATGTTAGATAGGCAACACCAAAAACACATGGATTGAACACTCAATTTATAACCTCTTTTAAAATAATTCTAAAAACCAAAAGCAAAATAATAATTTAGTTAAATGTATAGCCAGTAGATAGTAGCACACGATTCATAAATTATCGTCAATTTAATACGGACATAAAATATAGATAATATAAGGTTTTTGTGTAAAACGTAATATACGTCCACACTCCCTGAGGAGCGTTTCAACAAAACGTATATATGTCGCATTCACATCGCGTTATTGCACATTTCACGAAATGGAACCGTGATTTCTCCACTTCACGTAATTACACAATGTGGATGATATTTCGTGAAATGTATACCTAAATGATCAACGGAACTTGTTACCAACATTTTATTATAGCATGTTCAGTTCCTTAACGATTAAGGTCATTTTTTTGGCCTATCACTACGCCAATTATGTTAGCTGGGTCTGCAGGACCTCTATCCACCTTTGGAACTGGGATTACAACACTGTCTCCAACTTTAAATGTTTTTGTATTTTGATCTTGCTATCCTATAACATAGTGAAATAATTAATTATTTTAAGTAAATATAAAAATCAAAATTATTTTGCTTGTAACATTTTTTCGGTTTGCTTTTCTATTCCTATAGCTCCTAGATGACGTGCTTCCTTAATTTGTATATTCTTCTCACATAAATTACATAAAATTGCTTCGGCGGAGTCCGTTACCATACAACATTCTGTTCCATGTGATTCAGATTTAAAAATGTTAAATGTATGTGCACATGATAGTCACATATGGCGATTAAGTCAAGTACAAGGACTTTTAGAACATCTTCATTCAATCGGACATTCTTCATATTTTTTATAAGGTATAATATAAAGGTAAATATTTGATGGTGATTTAAGATGAAGGTGTAATTATATTTTTATAAGGAGATTCAGGGTATGGACTCAGACCATGGATACAGACACCTCCATATAATCCAGAACCAAATACTCCAGCGGAACAGTACAACAAATGGCTATGTAAAACAAGATCTATTATATGTAGAGCGTTGTAATGGAGTACTCAAAATGCGTTTTCGGTACTTATTTTTTTATTTTTTTAAGCAAACTAATCTAAAATAATAAGTGCATAATTAATTAAATTTAATACCGATGCCTACTTAAGCACAGAGTACTTCATATCATCCTGAAAAAGCTGCAACTATAATCAATATTACATAACATTTGTATAGCTAATTAATTGCCTATTTATAATAATAATGATGAAGCAGATGTAATTGATATAGTACCTATACACGATGGAGGAAATAGAATAAACCTAGAGCTCACTGCAGGAAGACATTTTCAACAACATTTATACTAATTGCCCAGCTATATTTTCCCGTATGATTAATACTGCGCTAGGCAAAATATTATATTCGGTGGCCTTAGCGTACTTAGACGATGTAATAATACCAAGTTAAGATGTAGAAGAGAGATTACATAGATTAAAATTAGTTTTATTGTTGTTAGAGGACGCAGGGTTAACTATAAGGGTGGACAAATGTAAATTTTTATGAAAAAAATCGATTATTTAGGGTTTGAGATAAGGTGGACATGGTGTCGAACCGGGACTGTGTAAAATAACGGCTGTCAAACTTACCCGAAAATGTTAGGTCGGCGAGAGGTTTTATTGGTTTGGCTAGTTACTTTCGCATATTTATAAAAAACTTTGCAATTATAATCAAGCCTTTGACGGATCTACTGAGTAAAAATAAACGCTTTGAGTGAGGGAAATTGCAAAATGATGCATTAGAGACTATTAAAACGTTACTGAGTAGTCGACCCATATTGGCAATATATAACCCGGATGCACACACGGAAGTTCACACTGATGCATGTATAAATGGTAAAGCAGGGGTGTTGATGCAGGTCAAATCGGACAATAAATTACACCCAGTGAGTTATTGATGAGGAGTCGAAATATCATTCTTTTGAATTAGAGGCGTTAGCTATTAAAATTTATCACAATGAAAAGGAAAATTAATTTAGGTCGTTCATCGAATATAATAAAACGTCAACGTTTACTTAGATTAAGTCAAAATAACAATGGCTCGCCAGATAACTGCAATATTAACAGCGATAATAATGATGATAATATAAATAATACACATAAATTCTACATTTGCAATTTCGGTTCTTGATCAAAATAACTTAATCAACAAAGTTTATCCTGAAATTTCTCATCTTTCCAATAAATCCAATGAATGGCTCCGTGAACGTGCAATTTTGGCCCCTAAAAACGACATCGTCAACATCATAAACGAAAAAGTTCTTTCCATGTTCGAAGCTGATAAAAAAAACTATATTTCCATAGATACACTTACTAATCAAGATGAAGCTATAGATATCCCGACTGAATTTCTTAACTCATTAAATCCATCAGGTCTCCCCCCACACAAACTTGATTTAAAAATCGGTGCGCCTATTATTCTCATGCGAAATTTAAATGCTCCCAAATTGTGCAATGGAACCAGATTAAAAATATTATCTTTGAAAAAAAACCTTATTGAATCTGAAATTCTTACCGGCTCAGCGAGTGGTCAAATGGTATATATCCCAAGAATACCAATGATAACAAACGAGTACCCCTTCGAATTTAAACGTGTCCAATTTCCAGTTAAACTTTGTTTTGCTATGTCAATTAATAAGGCACAAGGACAGACAATGAAAGTTGCAGGAATTGACATCAGCGATCCATGCTTCACTCACGGACAATTTTATGTTGCCTGCTCCCGTTAAAGCTCAGAAAAAAACTTATACATTTATGCCCCTGGTGAAAAAACTAATAATATAGTTTATAAAGAAATATTGGTTAATCGGTAGTTATGTAGTATTTTTCCAAAAAAATAAAAATTACTTTTCAAAAAACGTAGTTTTTTTTAAGTTTAGTATCCTAACCTTATGTCTTATCGATAATTATGTATTTAAGAAGGTAAATGGTAATACATGGCTTTATTTCATTTATCACGAATTTGTTTCCGGGCAACGCCGGGTAATTGATCTACCTATATACACTTACATTAAGTTGGTTATTTTTTTCTACACTATACAAATTACCAAGAAATAATTTATACGTCAAAACAACGTTTGCCGGGTCAGCTAGTATAATATAATTATAATATATATATAATTCAAATAAATTCATCTTGACGTCTAGCCCATCGAAATTCAACAAAACATGTGTACTGCTGTACTCGTACTGAATAATAACTATTTAATAATTATTTTAGTACATTAAAAATATCAAATCATATGTGTGTGTGTTACGGGGAAACCCATGTATCCGCAAGTGGCGGGAACATAATGATAAGATAACTGATAAGTGCCGAAAGTTTAATTATTATTAAAAACTATTATATAATATAGAAGTACCATCAACTATTATATAGAAGTCTGTGAAATTTTATTGTTAGGTACTGGTTTATCCATAAGTCATAAATCATATTAAAATTATTTTAATATAACTTATATCTAATAATATACAATAATATTGAATATTATACATATTGTGGTAAGTGGTTCATAATAATTAGAATAACCACAACTTTCTATACATTATTTTTACAGCAAGAACAAAGAACATGGTCTGAAGAAATGTATTAATTTATAGTACATATTATATTATCACCATCTGAAACAAAATATTACGGGAGTATCGTTTTGTTAATTATTGCATGTGTTTTGTTTCGCTTGATCATAAAATAGACAATAAGTAGAATATTCTGTATTTTTCTTAAATACTTTGCAATTTTAGTAACACAAATAATTTGATTAAATTAAATTAAAAAATAAATGATAAAAAAAAATATATTTAAAATATAACATAGTAACAAAATAAATAAATAATATTTCAATAAATTAAATTAAATTAAAAAAATATATTTTTTTTAACAAAAGAAATACAAAGAAATACTAAATTTAAATATTTTGTATAGGTTCTAAGATCTTATTGCGTTGTTAATAAAATTAAATTTAAAATAAAAGAATAAAATTGAAAAAAAAAAAAAAAATTAGTAAATTAGTGAATAAAGTTAATATTATTGAGAATTATATTGGGAATTTAATAAGAGTTATATTAAAAAGAGAATAAGAGATATTAAATTGAGAATTGTTTAAAAAAAAAAAAATTTAGTGAATATATTTGAGAGTTAAAAAGAATTTTTATTGTGAATTATTGAGAAGTAATTGAGTATTTTATTTAAAGGCCGTGTAGTAAGTCCTTCTGGTTAGAATTTTTATTGTGAATTATTGAGAAGTAATTGAATATTTTATTTAAAGGCCGACAAGTAAGTCCTTCATTGTTGACAATATTGAATTTATTGTTGTTTATTGTGATGAATTTAGGCAAGTATAAGTCCTACGAATTAATTAATTAAAGGCCGGAATAAGTCCTTTTTGGTGAACAAATTGAATTTTATTGAAGTTATTAAGGCCGGAGTAAGTCCTTAGATATTATTGAGAGATATTTGAATAAATTAAATTGAGTTTATAAGGCCGTGATACGTCCTCAAATATATGTTGAAATTATATTGAAGTTTTAATTGTGAATTAGAAAAAATTTTGTAAGAATAAGTAATTAAAAGTAAATTAAATAATTGAATTAAATTAATTTTGTTGAGTGACAAGTTATTGAAATATAAGGAATAAAAATATAACAATTGTAGAATTAATTAAAATATTGAAAGTAATATTGTATTTGTTGTAATAAATATTTGAGTAGTACGTATTGAATAAATGTATGGGTTTATTGGTGAATAATAAATAAGTTATAGAATAATAATTTTACGTATTAAAATAATAATCTTGTAAAATACTACGATTTAATTTAATGAATAAATTAATTTAATGAGTCAAGAAAATAAAAATAAGATAAGTGAAAATAAAAATTTGGCAAAGTTAAAGAGGTTGAGGAAACCAAAAGTAAAGAAATAATTAACGAAGCAGTAATAAGCGATAATTGTAGTGAAATAAAAAATATTGACGATAAAAGTAACTATAAAACAGTAATAGGAAGTAACGAATTATTAATTGATTTAAGTACAGACGAGGGATATCAATATTCCGTAGATTAAATAAGGAAAAATATTTAGAATCTATACGTGAGAAAGATTTACATAATACAAGTATCCGACCAATTATAGTTAACGAAACTGAACTACGACAAATAGGCACTCGTTCAAATAAGGGAATAGAACATACTCAATTGGAACCCCTTACAAGAAAACCTAAAATCAAAACGACTGGAACTAAACTCCCATTAGAAAAAGCTACTGTTATGATTCCAACGTGTACAGGAGAAAGAGATGTGTATCAATTTATAAAAGCATGTGATTTAGCGTGTTCAACGGTAGAAAAGGAAGATTTACCTATACTAATGAAATTTATAAATACGAAATTAATTGACCAGGCTCTCAACGTATGTAGATATAGGGACATGTCAGATTGGGAAGGAGTAAAATTAATTTTATTAGATGCTTTTGAACCACGAAGTTCAACATCAACATTACAAGTAGCGTTAAATTCTGTACGTATGCAACCAAACGAAGACGTTAGTTCATATGCTAGACGAGTAGAACAATTATATTTTAACTTATGCGTAGCGAGTACTAAAGGAAAAACAACGGTTCAGGCCACAGTATTAAGAGATCAGTTAAAATAACAAACGTCGGTAGTATTTATAAAAGGTTTAACACCCAGTTTAAAAACGATAGTAAAATCACGTATTCCACCCACCTTAGAAATGGCGATGCAAATAGCCAAGCATGAGGAAACAGAATTAAAATCTGAATCGGATGCATACCAATACTATGGAAATCAAAATAGAAATAATAATAATTATAACCGACGTAATAATAATTTTGAGAATAATAATCGCTATAATAATAATCATAGACAAAATAATAATAATTTCAAAAATAATAATAATTATCAGCGACAAATTTTTAATCCGAGAGGAAATAATAATAATTGTATTAGACTGCAATATAATAGACCGGATGTGAATCGAAATAACAGAAACAATATACATAATAATCAATATCCGCCGCGAAATACTAATAATTATAATTATAACTATTTAAATAATATCCAATGCTATCAGTGTGGAGGAAATCATTACGCAAGCGACTGTAATCTACGACGAAATAATAATGCGCGACCACCCAACAATAATTTTACGCGACCGTCTAACACTCAAAATAACTATAAGCGACAACCAACTAATTATAATACTCCAGGAACTGTCACTTGTACGTATTGTAAACTGAATGGACTTGGCATCTCCACATGTTACAAAAAACAAAATAATGATCGTAATGCTTAGGGAAACTTGCCAAGATCGGGCGAGACAAGATCCAGAACCAAGATATAATTATGATGATTATCTTTACGATTTAAAACAAAGAATGCAGGAATCTCATAAAATAGCTAGAGAAAGGTTAATTAAAAAGAAAATAAAATCAAAAATTAATTATGATAATAATGTGCATAGTGAAGAGATGCATGTAAAAGATTCTATATTGTTACGAGATAATACTCAGAAGAATAAGTTAATGCCTTTATGAAAGGGAAATTTCGAAGTTTTAGAAATATTAGATTCTGAAAATATTGTAATTCAAAGAGAAAGACTTAAAGTAACAGTACATAAAAATGATGTTAAAAAATATCATGAAAATCCTATTTGATAAAATATAATATTAATTATAGCTAAAGTATATGTACAAATAATATTAATGTAAGTAATTAATAAATAATAAATAATAAAATAAAATTATTTTAGGGAAAAACAAAGGAATTTCATATTGGAATTAGAAAGGGCTATTGGAAATGAAACCCATCAAATTAATATATTAAAACAAGATGAGCTACCAAATTGTTTACTAAAACATATAAATACTGCAAATCGTAGTTTAATTGAACCATTTTCGAGATTACAAATAAAGGAATATACTAGAAACATTGCACGTTTTTTACATGATATGACAGAAAATAGAGGATGCTTAGAATGCTCATGGTGTGAAACGTTATTAGATTTCATGGATTATATACCAGAACCTAATGATCTGTTAGAATATAGAAGATTAAACAATAAAATAAAATAAATTATATTGTAGATTCATTGGTTTATTGGCTGTACAAGGACAAACAGGAAATTCAAATAATCAAGGTTCCGAAATGAGGATTTATAATAATACAGGGAACGAAAATGCAGGAAAGGTTGTGATAACAGGAGTAGAAGTAATACAAAACAATAGAATAAATATTCCAAATACTTTAAATGGTCATTGGAAGATAGCTTCATTAACACTAAAATGTAACACTGAGAGAATAATCAATGAGGAAATAGATATAGGATTACCAGGAAAACAATTTAAAATAGAACAATCATGTAAAATCCAAGTGATAGGATTAAGATGAACAGTTGAGGATATTAAAATAGACAATATGGAATATTGGTTAATGTTTGAAAAAATGCCTTTATTTGAAGAAGAAGAATTTGAGAACCAACCAACAGTACCACAAAATAGTATTTCAGATGACAAAACACTTAACAAAGATAATAAAACGAAACTATCATTTAACAACAGATCGCCATTAAACAATTACGACACCACAATTAATTTAACTAATAAAATCATTACTAGTACAGAAAAGAATATAAACAATGCAACCGCCATAGAAATTCCTAGAATTATTATTAATTCTACAAGTAGAATCCCAATCGATATTACAACAGCAATGGAACAAAATATTACTAATAAACCGACGACTGAAATAATTACGATTAAGCAAATTAACCTAACTACTCAATCAATTAATATAACTACAACCGGAAAAACCACGAATTTACCTACAACAACATTAAATCATTTCAAAACAACTATTGATAAAAGATCAACACAATATGAGAGTAATAATAAGTCCAATGAATCAATTAGTCATACAATCATCACTGATAATAAAGAGTTTAAGGAAGAATATAATTTAAAAAATATTTATGTAATAAGTGTAATAATGGGGGTAGTAATAATATCAATACTTATATTTATAATTGGTATACTGAAGAATTATGAATTAGTCGAAAGAAATCGATATAACTATTTAACTTCAATAGCTATGACTACTTATAAACCTTATGATGAAATACAGATGACAGAAATAGAATTATAATGTGAAATTAATTTATAAAAAATATATATATATATTATGTAAAAAAAAAGAAATATTTTTATCGTATGAATAATTTTCCTAATCATATATCTTTGTATAGGTTATTTTGTATAACTACAATTGGTGCTGTGGGACAACAACCGTATACTAACGAAGAATTTAAAACCGAAACAATATTTTTCGAAAATCAAGGAGATCTGCGAATTAAATTAGCACATTGGGAACTTGTAACTTATGTGCCATTAATTAATTATGGTAATAGGTATAATCAGGTAGCGAATGAAATTTTAAATATGACAAGTTATTGTAAAGATTTATTATCGGAATATGAGATATGTTCAAGGTTTAATACAAATCACAGTATAGTTTTAAAACCTGAATTTCAATATGTAGGAATAACAAAAAATAGACGACAATTTACTACTTTTACAGAAACACAATTGTTAAGTTGTACTGAAACAGAATTATTTAACATAAGCCCAACATTTCAACCAATACAATATGAATCGGTTAGGCAACCATGTGAAGTATCATTATTTAAAAATCCAGAAGTTTTACCAAATAATTGTGAAGCAGGAGTAATAATAAACACTAAAAATATATATCATAAATTAAAATATTCAAACACTTGGTTATACACAACTATTAATGACACATTAACGATAACATGTCAACGGGAAACAGCACCATATATCCTAAAAATCTAAAATCAGGGACTAATATATATAAATCAGGATTTCAGAGCTTATGCCAATGTTATAGTTTTAAATCCAACTAGGGAAATAAAATCAAAATTCTATGTAAATTTCATACCTAAGTTGGGCGAAGGTAGCTTAACGATGAAAATTCCTAAAGCCATACCATCTTTGGAAATACCTAAATACAAACACAAGAACGATTTATTAAAATTAGATAATATTATAGGTGAAAGGCAAATTTAAGCGGATATAAAAAAAAAAAAATTATGACCATGTAAAAAGATGTTATTATAAAGTGTAATTGATTAAAAATATTTAGCAGTACGTGTTCCTCACTCGACAGAGCACCACGTGTGTTACATATCGCGAGTGCGCTTTTATAGCTTCGATAGCAAAACCAAAGTCGTATCTTATTAGTTATTGCACCGATATCAGGTAATATGATTATTATGTAATTATACTCCAAAATATCTTCGGCAATTTCGAAATGAGTAGAAATACTACGGGCAAAATGCCCTCCACACCAAACCTCATAAGAACAAATACCCTACCCACGCCCCAAAAAACCCTTACAAAGACATCTACCAACAAGTCGAAAACAAATATATCACCATCAACCAAACCAGTTCAATTAAACCGGTGAAACACGATTGAGCACGGTCCCTATTTTGAAACAACCCGATTGAGCACGATCCATATTTTTTAACAACCCGATTTAGCACAGTCAAATGAATGCAACGTTGCCAATTTTTCTGTCCGACTACAACCAGCTAGGCTACACTCGTATTTTGAAATACTAGTACCTATATATAAAGCCGGTGGGAATATTTGTCAATCTTTGTGCTTTACTAGTCGTATGGGAGGTATTTAACATAGAATGGTGATTATTTTCAATCGTGGTTTCCCATCTTTTGAAAGCGGCACGAGTATAATCGATAAATAATATACGAGTCGTGTAGGAAATTAGGATCGACATAATCGTCGAAATAGGTACACTCATGCATTGTCGATTACGCCAATTAAGATTATCTGTACGACTGTAAGATTGGATATTATTTGTTATCTATATAATATATAGTCATATAGAAGTGGGCTTTTGTATTGCAAAATATAAGTAACTTAGACTCAATACTATCAGGCGTTATAGTGGTTAGTGGTCGTTCGTCGTTAAGCGTTAGTACGTTACACCGTTTTATTTTAGATAACTTTTTTTATATACGTAGAACGCGATGGACAATAGTGAAATAAAAGTTATTTTATCCGAGAGAGGAAAAGAATTAGCCAATGTTGGTACTTTTAAGTACAGATTTATTGGATCGATTAAAAAAGGCGAGTTATTAAAATGGCGATGCACAAAAAATAATTGTACAGCTATGATTTATTCTGGACCAGATAAAAATATCGTTATTAAATCAAGTGGACAACATAAACATAAAGGAAATTCACCTAATAAATTAGAAAGGCAAGTATTACGTGAAAATTGTAAAAGACGTGCTGAAGAGTCACTATCAACTCAACCTTTAAAGTTGATTAGAAGTGAACTTTTAAATAAACAATCTTCAATTGTTCATAAAGATTTAAAAACGGTTCGTAAAGCTATGTACGATAGACGACGAAAAGTACTTCCCAAATTGCCTAAGTCACCGGAAGACGTTTTTTTACAGTTGAATTTAATGAAAACTCAAAATGATTTTAAGTTTCGTGGACAACCATTCATACATATTCCCGAAGACAATAGTTTTGTATGCATTACTTCTGATTTCAACCTACTATTTATGATTAAGCATGATTGTATTGATTTTTTCGCCGATGGTACATTTAATTACGCACCCAAATATTTTGAACAACTATATACTATTCATGGATATAAAAATAGCTATTATTTGCCGTTGGTTTATTTTTTTTTATTTAAAAAATCAAAAGATACATATAAAAAAATGTGGATATTCCTACAAAACTTATGTGTTGAATATACAGGAAGTCAGTACATATTAAAAAAATTACACGTTGACTTTGAAAAGGCAGCCCACCAAGCCGCGTATGAAGTTTTTGAAAATGTACAATTAATAGCTTGTCGATTTCATTTAGGACAATCATGGTGGCGAAAAGTAAGTTCAAAATAATTTCAAATCAAAGAATTATACATTAATTGTATTCTTAATTATTATTATAGATAAACAGCGATTCTATTCTCAGAATAGCCTATAAAAAAGAAAACGACGAACTAGGAAATTGGCTTAAGAGTTTTTTTGGGTTAGCTTTTTTACCTAATCATGAAGTAGCCGATGCATTCGTCGAACTCATGAGTGTCTGCCCAAATGATAAAGTCTGCTCAGAATTTAGCGATTATGTTTTCAATAATTATATAGATGATGAATCTCCATTTCCCCCAAATATATGGGCTAAAGAACCTATGTTTGATCCAAGGTAGATCATCCAAAATCTAATTATATTAAATATAAAAAAAATGTTAATTTAATTTCTATGAAATGTTTTTTTTTAGGACAACCAACGCTGTTGAAAGTTTTCATAGAACTTACAATTCCCAATTTTATAAGTCTCACCCACACATACACTTGGTAATTATGGTTTTACAAGAAACGCAAGCTGAAACGATGACAAAAATTCGGTCAATTGAAACCGACAGTTATAAAAGTATGAGTTTTATTGAAATGCAAAAAATTAATGCAACTATAATGGCTTACGATGAATATTTAAGAAATAAATGTTCTAAAGATTTACTAAAATATTTATTAAAAGTGGGAAACAAGTATTTAGGGATACCACTTTAAAACGTTGACACATAATACAAATATTCAAATCAAATATATAAATTAACTTTAAGACTAATCTGTATAGGATATGAATTATATTATATATTTATAAAACAAATGAACTTTAATATTGTTTATTATATTATGTAATTATTATTTTATTATTAACTTTAAGACTATAATCTGTATTGGACATAAACTATGTATATTGTATATATTTGTAAAATAATTTCATTTTATATTTTTATACACTAATTAATAGCTTGATGATTATTATAAAATAATTCCTGTAAATATTTCAATTTTTTTAAATTTTTATTTTGATGTGTGGAACGGCAACATTGTACTTATTTCTATGCTCAATCGTGTTATATTTTGGATTTCTATTGTTTAATTGTATCTATGCTCAATTGGGTAATGAAAAAGGTAAACTGTGCTCAATCGGGTTCCAGCCCTATAGAATTATTTTTTAATAACAATATGTGTATAAAATCATTAGAATCATTTGTAAATATTATTATTATTTTTTTTGAAAGGATTTTTCAAAATTAGACCTCTAAGGGTGTAAATGGGGTTTTTTATATATAGCTATATCACACGGGCAACGCCTTGACGGGACAGCTAGTATTATATAATAAGAAGGTATATTGTACATAATAATCGACCATTATGGAATTATTCAAATCCCAGTTAAGATCAGACAACTTATCGAGTAAGCTTGTTCTATATCCCCATTGGCCATTGGCCATTACATATAATACATAGTACATATTATATTATGTTTAAAAAATATTAAAATGCAAAATATAGAATTTTAATAAAGTGTCGTTAACATACTTCATACTACGATACAGCCGATACAGGTTACAGATATAGATATCTGCAAACTATAGTCTATAAGAATTAAGAATTAATACAAAAATTGTATTTACAAGTTTATTTTTATTAAATTCATTACTTTCTCGTATCAGTTATTTGTGCAATCATAATATAATACAGCATATAATATTATTT